>NW_011889400.1:23706-34968 GCF_000151845.1 Pteropus vampyrus
GGAAGTAAAAGATTTTCCACGTGTATATTCCCAATGAGTTGATCTCATTTATTACACCAGTAACATTTAGCATTGTGTGTTTTAATAAATTTCCAGACGGCATGATACCTAGGCTATGCTTTCTGTCCTTTTATAAGTTCATGTTCTTTTTAGCCATCAGAAGTTCCATTATTTGATCCAAAAGCAAAGAGATATAATTTTAAAATATCAAGAACATAAAACTCCAAAGAGGACATTTGTAATTTGACAAGTGAAATATCCTAGAACAGTGCTTCTCAAAATATATTGCACAGAAAACTATAAAATGCTCCTTTGTTAAAATGAGGGATATGTAATCACATACATTTGAGGAACTTGTATTTGTTATCTTTCTTCTTATAAATTCATATTAGCGTGTTTAAATGTTTGAGAAATGCTTCAATTTTTAGAAATTGCTAATGTTTAACCCAGTATATTTAATATACCTCCCAATACTTAATCTTAATTCCATGATAAGATTCAATGAGCCCCTGTGGAATAAATATTTAGAAGTAGCTTTGTCTATGAATTCTCTCTAGACAGAGAGGGCAGTGGGAAAAATACCTTTTTCTTGCATCTTCCCATATTGATGATGTTGAAATTCATAGGAAAATGAGAAAGGATAGAAAGAGGCTAATAAAAACCATAGAACAGAAATTGGAAAGGATAAAAGACAGAGAGATATTGCAAGGGAAGTGGAGGGTGGTGGTAATGTTTCCTGAAGGCCAAGATAGTGCCTCAAAACATCAACGTGCAAGTGAAATCATGACTCCAAAGGACAGACTTCTCGCCCAGCCCAACCACTCATAAGGCTTCATTCACCAAAGAGTTTGGCTAAAAAGAAAGTTAACCCAATGGCTGAAACATGGAAGATGAGTAGAAGGCCAAGTTGCATACATATGTGAGGAAGAATGGGGATATCGTTTAGGTCTAGAAATGGGGTTGGGAAGCAAGAAGGGTCTTAGAACTTTCTGGAAGAAAAATATTCTTACTTTTCCCTCTGGGAAACATAATCATTGGCCTCAGTTGCAGGTAGTATGCAAAGTAAATGTTTAAAATAGATCCAAGGAAGGAAATAGAAAATGCTCCAGAGTAGGCTGAAAAACTGCCTTGCCAAGTTCCATAGAGCATCAGTATATCAAATGAGCTTTCAAGGTCTAGGTCTGTCAATTCCACTTCCTTCAGAAGGAATGGGTTCTTAAAAATGCATCTATGCTATATTTAAATGAGGGAAACCTATCAGCCTCTCTGCAGAATTTACAGATGGAAAGCAGCTGAGGGTTTTTCTTAGTGAAAATGACAAATAGCAGGGTTTATCATTTAAGATATGCCATTATATAAATCTGACTGAAAGGAAAGTGATTTGCATCAATTAATGGACGATGTTTGAAGTCTGTTCTAATTTTCCCCAAACCACATGGACCTCTAACCATTAAAAATGGGCTGCCGGCCAAGGCGAAAGAGGAGGGCTTCCCTTAGGGTCTTCAGACTGTCTGTGCGTCTAGCTTTTCTTTCCCCATAAAGAGCTGGGACAGAGCTTGTCTCAGATGAGATGGGCTTGTGGTTATTAACCTGCTCAAAGGGAGAGGAATTTTAACAATACAGGTGGCTTTTACTGAGCACTTAATAAGTGACAAAGCCCACTCTTAAGATTTGCCCTCCATTACTTCATTTCACCCTCAAAACAACTCTATGTGAAAGCAGACACTTTAATTACCCTTAATTTATAGAAGGGTGAACTAAGCAAAGAGAAGGATTAAAAAAGTAAGAAGAGACAGAGAACTGAGGGAGGGTTGAAACCAAAGTCTGTTTTAAATCGGAGACTATTAAATTAGAAAGTACCATGCAAACTATTTATGCCAATGGTTCTCAGCAGGGGCGATTTTGCTACCCCGCCCTCTACCCCAGGGTTAAGACTGGAGACATTTTTCTTTGTCACAACTGGGCAAAGGGAGATGCTGTTGTCATCTGGTAGGTACAAAGCAAGAATACTGCTAAACATCCTAACAATATACAGGACAATCCCCACAACAATAAATCACCTGGCCCCAAATATCAGTAGTGCTGAGGTTGAGAATTCTCAATTTGAGTGAATTCTTTTTATTTTACATAGAAAGGGACTGGAATCCAAAGAGGCTAAAGTATCACATAATAATTTAGAACTTGGGCTCTTAGTCCATTCAAGCTGCTATAACAAAATACCAAAAACTGGGTGGCTTATAAACAACAGAAAATTATTTCTCACAGTTCTAGAGGCTAAAAAGTTAAAGATCATGGTGCCTGCACATTCAGTGTCTGCTGAGAGCCCCTGTCCCAGTTCAGAAGGCCATCTTTTCCCGGTGTCTTCACATGGTAGAAGAGACAAAGGAGCTTGCTCAGGTTTTTTTGTTTGTTTTTGTTTTGTTCTGTTTTTTAAATAAAGGCACTAATCCCATTCATGAGGGCTCTGACCGCAATCTAATCACCACTTAAACGCCCCACCTCTAAATATCATCACTCTGGGGATTAGGTTTCAACATAAGAATTTTGTGGGCTACACAAACCTTCAGTTTACAGCAGGTTCTGGAATCAGACTTTCTAGGTTCATATATATGATTTTGCCTCGTTTCTTAGCTTCTCCAAGTTTCCTTTTCCACACCTATAAAGTGGGATACATGTAGGATAAAATGGGATAATGGCATGCATGCACTTCATTGAGTTAAGTTAATTAAAGTGCTGTATATGAACCTGGTAGCACCACAGCTGGCTCACTGTCAAACCTCAGTCAATGGGTGCTTGCCCATTAGTAAGTCCTAACTTCCAGCCCAGATCCACCATATCATTATAGGACTTAGGAGAGCACCATCAATGAAAGCTACTAAGAGAGACACCCTCATCTTCTGATTTAGTCTTATCTTATTTTCCTCCATCAAGAAACAGAACAAAATAATATCCGGCCCACTGAGTTGAATGGCACACAAGCAAACACTTGAGATCCAAGCAAGACCAATAGAGAGTAAGAGAAATAGTGAGAGAGGAAAAGTTACAAAAGATGACTGAAATAAAAGTGAAATAAAAGTGAAGAAAGAAAAACTGCAACATGCCCTAGGAATAAGAGCACAATATAGGAAAAACCACCAGCTGAGTCAGGTCAAGGCTTATTTCAGAGCAGGGCATGAAGGCACAAACCACCAGGCGAATCACCTGCTTCTCTTGGGCTTGGCAGAGTCCTAAATAGAATGGAGTAGGTTTAGTGAGACCAAGCTAGAGACACCATATAAATAAACACTCTCCCATGGATCAAAGGGCTATTTACCATCCTTCCTGGAAAGAAAAAAATTCACATAGGCCTCCTGGCACATGTGCTAAAGCAAATATCTGAGCAACTAACTATTCAAAAGAGTACACTTTCACTTTGATCACAAGATGAGGCTGGAAACTGCACTTTTCTGGTTACACTCTTATCCCCTCCCTTGTTGATGCCAAACCACACTTCTTCTTTATGAAAATACAGGCCATTTTTTTTTTTTTTATTCTAAGCACCTTTTCTAAAAGTCTTTTTTTTTCTTTTTCCTAACTGGTGCTCAGTTTGAATAGAATGCTATCTGATATAAACTCTGAAAATAGTATCAGAACTTCTACAACTGGTAACTCTATGCTTTCCCCCGAAGCAATGCTGATTACAGCAATTTGAGCCAATAAAGAACTTCTTCCCAATCATGTTAGGGATGCAATAAGTTATTCAGGGGAGCCTACCCAGAAAATGAGAATAAAAATCTCTAAAGCAAACCTTGGCAGATATTCAACGTGGCCCTTGTTGTTTAGTTCATTTTCTACAGGCGATTATGGACACAATGAATAGCAAATGGGTGTGTATGCCCTTTTTTTTTTAATTATCAAAGTCATTTAGAATGCCATTTTATGCAGAAGGCAGGATTGGTGCTGCAGTGAAAAAGTAATGGTATAACATTTGCAATACAATTGATTTTTTAGAAGAAAGCTAAGCTTTAAGGCAAGAGAACAGCACAAACAACCAATAGTTGAAATTTCTGGCCATACATGAATGAGTAATAAAATAAGATCAGTAAGTAATTCTATCCAAATATCATCCCTGAAGTATGCCAACTGTGGTACCTTCCAAAGTTCTAATTCACAGGTTGGAATATGAATAAGAAGAATCAAACAAATAACTCTGATTTTATTTAGAAGTAGCTCCAGCGAACACTTATATGGCATTAACGATGAACTAGACACTGTGTTAAATACTTTACATATATCATCACATTTAATCCTCACAACAGTAAGTATGATTATTGTCTTCATTTTAAAGAAAAAAAGGCACAAAATGGTTAGTAAGCAATATGCCTCAAGGTACACTGCTAGCACCATATTATGGAAGTCTTAAAGGCTGTTCATAAATATTTCAGTTCTCCTCACAGGCCCATGATAGAACTGTACTCAGGTAGACTCTTTAAGAGCCAGTGTTTGATCCACCCTGTTCTGTTTTATCATGATTATCACTGAGGTAGGTATCGGGTTGGACCTTCCACCAGCTTTAGGATTAAAATCTAGGATTAAAAATTGTTCAAATAAAAGAAATGGCATAATTCAGAGAAGGGACATAAACTCTTTGACTTGGAGATCACAGTATTGACTTTGAAAACAATCAGATTTCTGAGTGATTGGCTTGCTGAGTGACCATGAAAATGAAAGGCGTCCTACGATCCTGAGTGGGACATTTAATGTGAGCAAAAAAACACACCTTTGCTGTGTTAAGACCGCAAATTTGAGAGTGATCTGTGAAGAGAGAATACTCCAACCTACCCTGGCTGATATAGGAGTCCCGCTAGGACTTGAACCCAAGCAATCTATCTCCAGTGTCCATGTTCTAAACAACTAAGTCATGCTACCTCTCAAGTATGAGGTATTGCCCCTACCCTTAAAGAGTTTACAACCTGGTGGAGAAATGGGCACAAACTGAGGAAGGAGCCAAATAAGAATGCTAAATTTTCTAACACCTGATGGATTTAGAAAATGAACAGCACAGAGTAAGTGAACAGGAAGTTCAGCAGATGGGAAAATCAGGGTAGCCAAATGTTTTGGTCCAAGCCCATTGGGATCAAAAGATCAGAAACCCACTCCAATCAGTTTAGGTCAAAAAAGAAACTTGGTGTTAGGTTATAAAGTTCTTGGAATCAAAAGCAGGGGAATAATAACCGAGCTCCCTGTAAGCTAAAAGTGATCTGAAAAGTCAGCAATTTCATTTGCTTTCTCAGAGGTTGCATGTACTCTCTTATCTCTGCTTCTCTTAGCTTTTCTTCTGTTTCTCAGCTGTACTCCTCTGCTTGGCCCAACTTGACTTTCGATATCACATAACAGATCTATCTCTAACACCATTGGAAAGGCTCTGTGTCACTCATTTTAGGTTATTGAGAGACAGAATCTGCTTCCTGCAACTGGTTTCTCTTTGGCCATGTATAAACCTCTAGTTCATTGAACTGGCAGGGAGAGGAGGATCCTATGATTCATAGGGTCATCTAAGACCATCCTTTCAGCAGGAACAGGATGAGAGAACAAGTCCTAAGACAAAGGTGTTTGGTTGCTGAAGAAATTAATAACTTAATAATGACTTAATAATAGAGGTGAGGAGTTGATTTAGATAAGCGAAGAGAAGTGTGTGGCCAGGGCACTGTAGGAAGAAACATCATCATGTGTAAACACACTAATACTCCTCTGGCTTGTAGGCAATAAGGAAGCCTAAAATGGCTAGAGAAAAAAGGCTCCTGTTGCTCAGGGGTTGGAGGTTGGAAGAGCAAAATGAGTCATCAACAGATGTTTATCAATGACCTTCACCTTTACCTAAAGTTCATTTTATAAGTCTGCTCTTCTCAGTTCAGCGGCTGCTCTTCTGATTGTTTTCAAAGTCAGTACCATGATCTCCATGTCAAAGAGCTTCTGTCCCTTCTTTGAATTATGCCATATCTTTCATTTGAACAATTTTTAATCTCTTTCAATTAACCGATGTTTTATATAAATTAACAAACATTTCTTTTACTCTATACAACAGGGGCTCCCAAACCCCAGGCCATGAACCAGTACTGGTCTGTGGCTTGTTAGGAACTGGGCCATACAGTAGGAAGTGAGCAGCAAGCAAGTGAGTGAAGCTACATCTGTATTTGCAGCTGCAACCCAGTGCTAGCATCACCACCTCTGTTCCATCTCGGATCATCAAGCATTAGATTCTCATAGGAGCACTGGTCCTTGGGTCAAAAAGGTTGGGGACGACTATCTAAGACTGTAAGTCACTTTGAGGGAAGGGACCGGGTTTTATACCTATTCCTAGAATTTAGCTCAGTTCCCTTAACATAAAACTTCATAAATGTTTGTCGAATAGAGTATTAAAAATAAATGATCTTGTGTGATGTCAGAAGCATGAAACAGTGAGAGATATCCCCAGATCTCTCCCCTTGAAACAACAATAAGCTGATCATCTAAAACTCAACAAAAAACACCCAACCTGCATACAAGCACATCTGAGCGAGAGATTTGCAAATAAGAACTACCACAGGTCAGAACTGCAGGAATCCAGTGGTAGACTGGGAGAAACAAAGAAGATGCCTCTTGCAGCCACAGCCGGAGCTCCCTGTAGGAGGAGAGGGAAGGGAAAAAGGTGCTGCAAGTTCCTTGAACAGCCCGGCCTGAGAGAGCTGTGAGCTTCATGGAGTGGCAGTACCAAGGGATCAGGACAGAAAGCAGAGAAGTGGGGATGACAGTGAGGCAACAGTTGACTATTACCAGCCGTGGTTGCAAAACATGAGGCTAAGCCTCAGACCCCATATATCCTCCAAGACTGAACACTGTGGAGGCCCAGGGGAATCTGAACAAATGCTACCAAAATGGTTGTTAACACTGACAGGGACTGAGACTGAGGGTAGCAAGCATGATTGAATATTTATAAGAAAGAAAAAGGCATTATTATGACTTTATATAAAGAAGGAATCCAAGAAGCTTAGAAGCCACCTACTGGAAGCCAAAAGAAAAACACCTTATTTGCAACAGGATAAAGAGAGACATTTATATAATAAATATTCTTTCTGGAAAATAAAAAGGCAGAAAACACTTCCATTAATGCCCAGGCAGAGAAAAAATCCATTAAATATCATGAACCAAGGTGACAAGGCATCTCAGAAAGAAAGAGAAACATCTCTAGAAAATAAGTTTAATGACATAGAAATGTGTGACTTAAATGACAGAGAATTTACAATGGTACTTCTAAAAAACTCAATGAGATCCAAAATAATTCATATCAACAATTTCAGGAATTGAAAAAACAACCAGATCAGCAAAATGACTCTCTTAGCAAAGAGACTCAAAAACTCAAAAAAACTGAAATAAAACTTCAGGAGAGACGAACACACTAAGAGGTGAAGAATGAAATAGCAAGCTTGGGAAATAGAGTCGACCAAATGGAGGAAACAATCAGTGATATTGAAGACAGAAATCTAGAAATAAATCAGAAGGAAGAAGAGAGAAACCGAAGAATGAAAATAATGAAAGAGAAATACAAGAACTAGTTGATACCATCAAGAGAAGAAACAAGAATAATGGGCATTCTCAAAGGGGGCGGGTAAAGGAAAAGGGATTAGAAAGCATTTTCAGACAATTAGTTGATGAGAATTTCCCAAATCTAAGAAATGAACTGGAGCTTGGAATTCAAGAGGCCAACAGAACACCCAATTATCTCGACCCAAAAAGGCATTCTCCAAGACACATTATATTAAAATTATCAAAAATTAATGACAAAGAAAGAATTCATAGGGCACCCAGAGAAAAGAAGATAGTAACCTATAAAGGAAAACCCATTAGATTATCATCAGACTTCTCAGCGACAAACCTTACAAGCCAGAAAGGAGTGGAAGAAAACATTCAAACTATTAAATGAAAGGAATTACCAGCCAAGAATAATGTATCCAGCAAAGTTCCCCTTTAGATATGAAGGAAAAATAAAGAGCCTTCCAAACATACAAAAATTGAGGGAATTCTCTGAGGCCTGCATTACAAGAAATACTGAAGGAGGTCAGCTCACCTAAAAGAAAATGACAAAAAAACAAAAACAAAAAAGAACACATAACTATGAGTAAGGCAACTAGCAGACAGATAGAAGCAGAGTAGTGCAACCCTTATTAAAAACAGAGCATTATAAGCTTAAACAGTAAGAAGAGATTTGCTATTGTAATGAATGTTCAGCACACATATGGACAAACTGAAACAAGAATAACAGAAAAGAGGAGGATTGAAAGATCCACATTCGCAAAGAGGAATGGAGGGAATGGAGATGAAGCACGTGCAGAAGAAAATGGACAACTGTATATATATCACTATCCTTTACATATTCATAATGGTAACCACATGCCAAAGATTCAGAACTGAAGTATATAACATATAACAAGAAGGACCATAGGGAAAGTCTACAAAACATTACCAAAATAAAGAAAACAGAAACACAAGGACAAGGAAGCAGTGGAAACACCAAGCTACCAGAAAGAAAAAGATAAAATGGCTATAAAAAGACCTCATATTTCAATATTAACCCCAAATGTAAATGGACTGATCTCACCTATAAGAGGCACGGAGTTGCAAATTGGACCAAAAACCAAAACCCAACCATATGCTGCCTCCAGGAGACACATCTCAACTCCAAAGACAAATATAGACTCAAAGTGAAAGGGTGGAAAATGATATTTCAAGCAAATGGCATTCAGAGTAAAGCAGGAACAGTGGTACTAATATCAGACAAAATAGACTTCAAAATAAAAAAGGTAAAGAAAAATCCTGAAGGACACTTCGTAATGATAAAGTGAGTCAGGCACCAAGAAGATATAACACTTATTAATATCTATGCTTCCAATCAAGGAGCCCCAAAATATATAAAACAATTATTAATAGAACTAAAGGGAGAAACAGACCAAAACACTATCATAGTAAGGACCTAAATACCCCACTGTCGGATATAGACAGAACATCCAAACAGAAAATCAATAAGGAAATCACATCCTTAAATGACACATTAGACCAACTGGACATAATTGACAATTACAGAGCATTTCATCCCAAAACAGCTGCTTATACGTTCTTCTCTAGTGCACATGGAACATTCTCAAGAATCAACAACATACTGGGACACAGAGATAGCCTCAACAAATATAAGAGGGTTGAAATCACACCAAACTTATTATCTGATCATAATGCTTTGAAGCTGGAGACCAACTGTAAAAAGAAAACAGGAAAAACCACAAATACATGAAGATTAAACAACATGCTACTGAAGAATGACTAGGTCATAGAAGAAATAAAAATAGAGATCAAGAGATAACATAGAAATGAATGATGATGATAGTACAATGTATCAAAACTTTGGGGATGTGACAAAAGCAGTTGTAAGAGGAAAGTTCATATCATTACAGGCCTATCTCCAAAAACAAGAATGAGCCCAAATAAACAATTTAAATGCTTCATTTTAAAAAACTAGAAAAGGAAGAACAAATTAAGCCTAAAGTCAGCAGAAGGGAAGAAATCATCAAAATTAGAGCAGAAATAAATAAAATTGAAAACAAAACAAAACAAAAAGATAGAAAAAATAAATGCAACAAAGAGCTGGTTCTTTGAGAAGGCTAATAAAATTGACAAACCCCTGGCTAGACTCACTAAAGAAAAAAGAGAAAGGACACAATCAGGGATAAAAGAGGGGAAATTATGACTGATATCACAGAAATACAAAGAATCATACAAGAATACTATGAAAATATATAACACCAAATTTAATAACCTAGAAGAAATAGATCAGTACTTAGAAAAATACAACCTTCTTAAACTGAATCAAGAAGAACTGGAAAATCTAAATAAACTGATCAGCAGTATGGAAATTGAAACAATCATCAAAAACCTACCAAAAAGTAAAAGTCCGGGACCAGGTGGCTTCACCAGTGAATTCTACCAAACATTCAAAGAAGATTTATTACCTATTCTCCTCAAACTCGTCCAAAAAATTGAAGAGGAGGCAACACTTCACAACTCATTTTATGAGGTCAATATCACCCTGATGCCAAAACTTGGTAAAGATAACACAAAAAAAGAAAACTACAAACCAATATCGCTCATGAACATAGATGCAAATATCCTAAATAAGATACTAGTGAACTGAATACAGCAACATATTAAAAAGATTATACACCATGATTAAGTGGGCTTCATCCCAGAGGCACAGGGATGGTTCAACATATGCAAATCGATTAATGTGATACACCACATAAACAAATTTAAAAAATAAGAATCATATGATCATATCAATAGATGCAGAAAAAGCCTTTGACAAGATACAGCACCCATTTATGATCAAAACACTTAACAAAATTGGTATAGAAGGAGAGTACCTTAACATAACAAAAGCCACATATGACAAACCCTCAGCCAACATTATACTTAATGGCGAAAAACTAAAAACCTGCTCTCTAAGATCAGGAAGAAGGCAAGGCTGTCCACTATTGCCACTGTTATTCAATTTAATATTGGAGGTCCTAGTGAGTGCAATCAGACAAGAGAAAGATATAAAAGGACATCCAAATAGGAAACAAAGAAGTCAAACTGTCACTATTTGTGGATGACATGATTATCTATATAGAAAACCCTAAAGAATCCACAAGAACACTATTAGAAACAATAAGCAAATACAGTAAAGTTTCTGGATTCAAAATCAACGTTCAAAAATCCATAGCATTCCTATACTCTAATAATGAAACATCAGAAAAAGAAGTGGAAAAAATAATTCCTTTTGCAACTGCAACAAAAAGAATAAAATACCTAGGAATAAATTTAACAAAACATGTGAAGGACCTATATAATTGAAACTACAAGACCCTATTAAAAGAAATCAAAGAAGATACAAAGAAATGGAAAGATGTTCCGTGTTCTTGGACTGGAAGAACCAACATAGTTAAAATGACCATATTACCTAAAGTATTATACAGATTTAATGCAATCCCCATCAAAATCCCATCAGCTTTTTTTTAAAGAAATAGAACAAAAAATTATCAGATTTGTATGGAAGCACAAAAGACCCCAAATTGCCAACACCATCCTAAGAAAAAAGAAAGAAGCTGGAGGCATCACTCTACTCGACTTCAAATTATACTACAAAGCGACAATAATCAAAACAGCATGGTATTGGCAGCAAAACAGACACACAGACCAGTGGAACAGAAAAAAAAA
>NW_011889400.1:35942-51770 GCF_000151845.1 Pteropus vampyrus
CTAGGACATGAAAGCAACTGAAGTGTCATACGATAGATGATTGGCTAAAGAAACTGTGGTACATATATACAATGGAATATTACTCAGCCATAAGAAAAGATGAAATACTGCCATTTGCGACAACATGGATGGACCTTGAGATAATCATGGTAAGCGAAATAAGTCAGACAGAAAAAGTTGAAAACCACATATCACTTATATGTGGGATATAAACCCAAAAGCAACACATGAACAGGACAAACAGAGACTCATGGACATGGACCATAGACTAGTAGTTACTAGACGGTAGTGGGGAGGAGGGTTGGGGGGGTTGATGGAGTAAAAGGGGTCAAATATGTGGTAACAGAAAGAAATCTAATTATGAGCAGTGAACACACAGCTCATAATTTCATTATATATATACATATAATTTCATTGTTGAATTGTACATCTGAAACTTACTGGATTTCTGAACCAATGTCACAATAAGAATGAATGAATGAATGAATGAATGAATGAATAAATAAATAAATAGAAAATGAAAATAAATGGCCTTGCTTTAGGAAGAACAAAGAATAAAACTGACTTATGTAGCAACACCACAAATACTTAGAGTTCTTTGAAAAACAAATAGCGTATAACAGGAAGAAGAGATGTTCTAAATTACTGTCATGACTCTCCAGGGCTCTTAATTTGGTCACCAACTATTCTGGAGGTGGTGATGGGGTTCCCTCCCTGCTCCCCATAATTAAACAGTCACTTTTAATAATAATATATTAAGTTTTAAATATCTGAATCAATTTTATAATACAAAAATATATCTATTATTAGGTTATTAGGTTATATGTCAATATATTGTCTAGAAGTGCTCAGATTTAGTAAAACCAGAGACTGTCAAGCCATGATCTGAATTACCCAGCTCTACCTGATCTTAGACCAGTTATTTTACTTTCTGGAAGATAAAACCAGATATACTAATACTTACCTCATATGTTTGGTGTGAGGATTGTGTGAATAAATACATGTAAAGTTCTTAGCCCAGTGGTGCATAGCATGTGTTAAGAAACTTTAGATCTCTTCCTAGTCTCTTTTCTTTGATGAGAATTGCCTTTCACTAAGCCAAGGGATGTCACATAACTGTGTGCCACATTGCTCTTTGGACAGATGGACCCGCTGCAATTTAGACTGCTAAATAGAACCCCCACTGCTAAACTATACAGCCACTCAGGCCTGGATGCCCTTTCATCTCTCAAGTGCTTCATATTCTCTGGTCACAACTGTGTCTCCTCGTCACTCTGGAATAACAGAAGGTCAGAGCAGGGCCCCACACTATTGCAAGTGACAGAATACCCAAGGCACTGCAATTTGGCTCATTCCCTGTTATGACAATGATGGTAACAAGAACTGAAAATGGCACAACACGAATCCATTCTTGAAACCAAATTGTAATAAAAATGGGAAATTTTACAGGAGCTGTTATCCCCAGAACAAGCTTCTCATTGTAATTATGTGGATTTTTATTTTTCTTTATTTCTTCTTTTTTATAATCTTGTGTTCAGATCTTGATATTGGCAGTCAGTAAAAATTGTTTGGGCAGTTGGAAAAACAATGATGTTCATTTAGTAACAAGGTTGTAAAATTTGAATAGACAAAGGCAACAAATGCTAAAGATAGTTTCCTTTGCAGAATTAACTCTCATACATTATATTTTTGACACATTAAGGAAAAAAAAAAAAACCACTCTAACCAAAATACTAGTGAATAAAATTTGCAGCTCATGAGACAGACATTCTTTTAAAGCAGTTCTCAAATGGGAACAGTTTTGCACACACTCCCGCTCCCAGGGGACATTTGGCAATATCTGGAGCTATCTTTCATTGTCACTACTGGGAGGGGAGTGCCACTGGCATCTAGTGAATAGAGGCAGGAATGCCAATAAACATCCTACAACATACAGGCAAGGCCCCACAGGAAAGAATTATCCCACCTAAAAATGTCAACGATGATGAGGTTGAGAAACTTGAGCTGAAACTCAAATCTCTCACTTTACTTAAATCCAATACCTTAACATTTTAATTATTAAATGTTTTTGCATCGCATTTCCTTGGGACTTATTAGACTAAAATAAGAAAAAGGAAAACAAATACAATGAAAACATAAAATAGGAACTAAAAATTTGATCTCAAACTTTTTAGAAGTAAATATGAGTCATATACATAAACATTATACTAGTCACTTTTTTCATTGACATACTCGTAATTCCTAACACTGATGTTTCACTTTAAATAGAACATTCGATTTAAATTATCCATTTGATCTTCTCGAAAGCCCTGTGGGGTAGATATAATTATCTATGATTTAAAAGTGACTGATTTAAAAGCAACTGGGTAAGACTCAGAGAGGTTAAGTTCTTGTCCCATGAATCCTGGGTGAAAAGAATAGCCTGAGACAATGAAAAAAGCAAATGTTTGGGATCAGGAATACTGAGCTTCCTAATGTCTTCCATTTGCCAGTCATGTGTTATTGTTTTACTCACTGTAAACCTCTGCCTCCCAGCAATATAATGGGAATGATGATAGCTAACTCAGAGAGTCACCTTAATGACTGAATGAGGCCATGAATTTCAAATAAAGTACCTCGCATGGTGTGAAATAGGCACAGAGGGGGCAGGGCCTGAGCCAGATATTCCAGTTGCAAGTCCAGTGCACTTTCCTCCATCCCATAAGGGCCCACTATGTGTTTATAACACCACAAGCATTTGAGGTCACTGATTTCGGTAGCAAATGTATACAGCATGCCCAGGGAAAAAGAAAAAAAAACACCTCAAAATCATTTAGAACTCCTTTACTTTCAACTGTATTGTACAAAATTGCCAGGAGATTTCTTTCTCAGCCAGGACAAGATAAGCAGAACCTTTCCATTTTCCATGATTGAATAGTGTACGTTTTCGTGTGTGTTGGGAGGAGGGGGGCGGGGAAAATGAAAGCATCTCAAAACAGTCTAAAGCAAAAAGGGACTTAATCATCTTCACTGAAATGAAGAGCGCATGCTTTTATTTGTTCAGAGAAATCTCAGACCAAGCAAACGTATTTTTCTCAAGCATTCAGCACATTTTTTTAGGCCTGAATTAAAAAGAAGTGAAAATTAAAAAGAAACATTGACCTAGTAATTCTAGTTCTAGAAATTCATCTGAAATACATACATAATTTTAACATCTAATACACAAATCATAATATCACCAATGCAATTCTATAAATTATTGAACCTTTTATAAAAATGGAAAATTAAGAGAAAACAAAATATCCAACAAAAAAGGAAAGGCAGTCATTAAAAATTATGGGTATTAAGGGTAGTTATAACATTATGATTAATGCCTACTATAATAGTAGTTAGGAAAAAAGCATAAACAAAATTACAGATACAAAATAAACTCAATTATGTTTTTGTTTTTTGAAAGCCTAAATAAACTTGTAGGAAACTGTCTAAAATGTTACAGTGGTAGGATTATGAATAATTGTTCATCTTTTTTTTCTATTTTTACCACCTTTATGAAATGAGCATATATTCATGTTATAATAAAAGTATAAGTAAGTATAATGAGAATAAGAGAGCTTAGGGAAAAAAGGAGTTATGTTGAAAGTATATAGAGAATTTTATGTGGATAATTTGCTACTGCAAATAAAATAGTTTAGTAAGGCAGGGGAAAGAACTTGATTGTTACACCATTGCAAAGCCCTAAAGACCAAATTCCTCTCAGCCCATCAATTCCACCTTCATTTTATCTTGACATGTAACGTGCCCCTCAGTTCTACAATAAAAGAAACCATGAAATATCAATGGTGACTTCTAGAGGACACATGCTGATTGAAGATTAATTTCTCAGCAGGGTGGTTCATCATCGATATCCTGTCTTTTGTGTGACATAGGTCAGATGACCTTAATGATTATTAAAGGAACCTGCTTTGAGCTGGCTTTGGGTTTCTAGAGAATATGAGTTTTTCTAAAGTAAAGTCATAGAGGATGCTCTGGTTAAAACACACATTTTATTATGGAGCATCACAATCCAAGTAAGAGATCATCTTATGGTCTGAAATGCCACTAAAAGTTATCATTTGTATGAAGTTTGGTGATATCTGATTCTAAATATAGGAAATTCTTTTTGTATGACAGTATACTACCTGTTGGCTTAAGCTGTCTCATGAAATACCTACTTTTTCATCCTTTTCCTTATCCTTTGCACACAATTGCCTAGCAAAACTTTCAATAGTGCATGACATTTGGGGGAAATGGATTAAAGAGGCTATTTAATCAAATGATTCTCAGGGCTCTATCTAGAGAAGACATGTAAATAGCTCCGAGCTGAAGTTTCAGTTTAAAAGGAGTATAGATTCATAGCAACAGAAATATGACAAGAACATGCTTCAAAAGCCATCTTTTCCCCCAATTTAATGAAATCAATCAATTGGTCAAAAATACCTAACCCCTGCCATGGTTGTGTGAAAGACTGCTTTGGGCAATCAAAACTACTTCACTTTCTGACAACTACTTCCCCACCCAGAAAAGCTATTTCTAAGTAACATCTGAACTTACCAACTTACCCCCCCACCACCAACACCACCGCCCAGTTCATCCTATCTTTTTCAACGAATGTTAAGTCAATCACATTCTCTATCGTATGAACTTGGAATTGGAATTGAAAGGCAACCAGTCACTTCCTGCAAGTGGCTTTAGAACTGAAAGATGTAACTATGGTCACCTTGCACCATGTGAATGAAAACTCAGAAAAAGCTGAACCGAGGTAAAGATGGAGAGAAGAAATATGTGTTGGAGTTGGAGAAGGCCCAATACGAAGATCCCTCTTCTCTAACCAAGTTCTGAATGAATTGAGAGACACAGGAAACACTGAGATCAAAATAACTTTTATTTGTGATATGGCTTGGAGATCGCAGCTTTAAGAGTGGCAAAATTGGCTTCCCAGTTCATAACCCCAGGTTAGGCTGCCCTCCCATTCCAGTCACAGTCAATGCTGGACTACCATAGCTTTTCCCTGCTGGCATTGTCCAGGCATCTTAACACATATGAGATGAAGGAACAGATCAGAATGCAAAATATATGTTCTCTGAAAGCATATAGAAGAAGAAAGAGATAAAAGAAGAAGGAAGATAAGCTAAACGTGCCCAGTTTAGTCTTCCAAATTCCCTAAATAGGTAAGTCACCCCCTCCCCAAGGAGGAGTGAGTGAGAGAGTAGAAAAAGTGGTTCTACCAAAAATGATGATAGTTGGAATAAGAGTATGGACTGAATTCCAGCTGAGTTGCCTTTGGATTCTGTGAGATACCATAGTATTCGTCTCATAAATACCCTTTGGCTAAGATTAACTCTAGTTGGTTTCTATTACTTATAACTAAAGTCATCCAAAGACAACTGTTAGTGATTAGCATTCCACACTCGCCTATTGAAGGACAATACTCACGTCAGCTTAGCGGCAGAGTTAGTGCCATTCTCTCTACTTTTTGCTTTCATGTTCATGGTGAGAAAATAAGACCAGTAGAGATAACATATATATGACTCTAACACCACTTGCTCTGGACTTTAGTTAGCACCATTATTTGAAAGAGAGAAGTAATGCTGAGTCTCACTAGTTGTGTTACACTGAACAGGAACAGCAACAGCAAACGATGAGGCAGAAGCCCAGAGCACAAGGTCCCTGAGTATGAGCAGGCTGCGATGTGAGAGCACATCAAAACTCCAGTGGGGCTGTGCAGTGGACACTGTGGTGAGCCACCTCGTTGCCCCTGGAGGACTGAGGCATTTATTCCTCAACTGCTGATAGTATTGGCCACTGACAGCTCACAGCTGAGTCCCTTGCCTGAGATTCCCCCATCACTGAAACAAAGCTGCTTCCCCAAGTCCTGCCTTTTCTTCAGGAGGAGAGTGGGGAAGCCAATATCTGATGACAATTGGAAAAGGGGTACAGAGGCCTGGAACCCTTGCCTCAAGTCCGGATATTTCTGAAGAGCCATCCCAGGTTCAGAGCTCCCCCTGGAGCTCCTCCACAATTCAATCTCTCCCTTTTCTTAATCCTATTTCCCTCACTCCCTTTCAGATTTGTTCCCAGCTCATTCTCCAATCAATTTCCTGAATGCAAATCTCTGCCTCAGAATCTGTTTCTTGGGGGACTTGATCTGTGATGGTTCTGATGCCAGAAATAAACAATATCCGGGGCAGCACAGACCTACAGAAATTTCTGCAATGAGAGAAATATTTCAGCTGTGCTGTGCAATACAGTGGCCACTAACCACATGTGGCAACTGAGCACTTTGAGTGTGTCTAGTGCTATTTAGAAAATAAGTTTTTAATTTAATTAATTTAAACATACACATCTGATTAGTGGCTACCATATTGGACAGCAGAGACCCAGACTGTCAGGATAAAAACTAGAACTTCAGTGGCATGCCCTGAGTATGCAGAAAAGTCTACGGAAAAGAAGTCAAACATGATGGGAAGGCTTGCCAGGTGTTACACAAAGGAGGGAAAGATCCAGGTTTTGAAGACAGATAATAATAAGCATAATAATAATGACTGAGTTATCGATGCTCAGTAGGTAATACTAGCCCCATCTTTCAAATGAGGAAAATGTGGCTCAGACTTATGCAAGATCATAGAGTAGTAAGTAGGAGAGCCAGAATCTGAAAAAGATTCCAAAGTTTATGCTCTTTTTAAAATACTCAAAAGATAAGACATCAGAGTGAAAGCAGCAAACTGAGCCCACTAGTGAGCGGCAAATATCTACACATATCCTTAAGCCTTAAACCTTCTTATCTTGATGATTATTACTGTTTATAATTATGTAAGAGGAATGATGTAGGAGCTGCTGCAATCATCCAGTGAGTCCATCTGTTGAATATCTACAGTGTGCTGGGTGCCTGAAGCTCCTGATATTGAAATGAATAAGAAATTAAGACATGATTGTAAGTGATAGTAAAATGTGGCCAGGACTGTGTCCTTTCTGCTGACTGCCCCCACAGCATAGCCCGAAGGCATAGTAACTGCTCAGACATTGCCAGCTGGTACAAACACAGCTAAAGCTCTGGTTCTAAATCCCATAGTCCCTCATACACTGGGAACTGGCTGCCCCTTTGCACAGGAGTGATCAGGTGGGTATTCACAAAAGCAGCTCCAAGGAACACCATATACATTATATTCTATGTGGATGGCACCCCCGACACTACAGTGAGTGGCCCTGCATGAACCTCTCTTCATGCATGATTTTCCTAGGACCCACTCTGGTTCTGTCCTACTCTTTTTTAAGAGTAGGATAGGGAGGACTCCTGGGCCTATCTCAGCAAATTAGTGTCACAGAAGATGTGATCAAAATAGAGATTTCCTTTAAGCTTGGAGCAACCCAAAAAGGGAAAATGGAAGTCAGAGGCTTTCACTGATTTACTTCTCCCAAAGAAACTTCAGCCCTCAACATCATGGTTCTGAGCTCCCCCTGCAGGTGATTCTGGGCCGCCTACATACACAGCAGTCTGGATCTTTACGGAGCTTAAAGCCCAGTAAAGAAGACACAGCAATAAATCATTGTTCTACAACAATAACTTCTATGGGAAAAGGATGTGCAGATGCTAAGGGAGGAACTAGTCAGAGCTTCCCAGGTACCTCTGTTATATTTCTGTTTTTAGTAAAGTGACAGACGTGAGAGCTAGTGAACAGTGGCTTAATCAACATGCATGGCCCATGGGAGCATGCTTGTGAGATGCTCCCAGAAGTCAACCCCAATGCAGAGAATTAGCACTTCTTTTAGAGGGATGAGCTTGATTGGTGAGTTTTTGCTCTGACTCGAGCTAAGCCATCTATCAACCAAGGGAATGGAAAACATGAGATGTAGGTTTCAGATTCCCATGCCACATCCAGGTCCATACCAGAGACCTAAACTCTCCTTTCTTCTGGCAGATTAAAGATAGCTACAGAAGAAAAGATAGTCACAAAGGTGCTGCAAGCCTCCTTAAAGGCATTAATCGCAAACTCGGATGATTCTGAAGTTGACCTTAGAGTATCAGCCCAGTTCTAACTTTTTCAGATCATCTGCATCCATGATCCATAGGAAAAACTTCAATATGGACTCCTAAAGGCAGAGATGGTTCCATTCATGTTCTCAGTGCCTAGTACCCAGTACTAGGCATGCCATATATCCAGTAGGTGCTCATTACACATTAGTCCTCCTTCTCCATTTAGTACCTTAGTAAGTTCAATAACCATTTATAGAACGCCTATGTGCCAGCATCATTCTAAGGACTGAGAATAAAAAGATAAATAAGACATATACTCTCCATTGACTTACGAACAGAGGCCACTCAATAAGTGCTCTTTGGATTGAATTGCTGACTGAGTGGTTTCACAGGATAAGGCTCAGAACCACAAACAAACTCGAAACAGAAGCCTCTAATCAAGAGAATCCAAAAACCTGATTTGAGATATGGCGAAATATTGATCAGACGCATGGCTTGAATATCTTAAGCACACTTGTGCACACTGTCTTAATACATCTATGCTAATTTCCTTCTAAATCTACCCCCACCCTGGCTCCTGTCCGAGCAATAAAGTCCAAGACACAGCCCCTGTCTCTGGCCATAGGAGACACGGAAACACAGTCTACATAGGGCTTGAAGTGACGTCCTCCATTAGCATCCGGCTTTCGCCAGGGGGCCCTACCCACTGCAGATGTGCCAGAATGGATTCACCATCAAGTGGACACAGCTTTATTGTATTCTCTTCAATGTAACTTAGAATTGTCCTTCTAAGTTGAAGGCAAACAGCACTGAAATGGACAACTTAACCTCTGCATTTCCTGACTTTGTGAGTGTATCTCTAGATTAACATTATGGAGGTTACAGAATTCCCTCTACCCCCTTGACATTTTGGTTTATAAATCATGCTATTTATATTTGTTTGCCCCTAAATGTCCAAAGGAAACTGTCCTTGTCCCTAGAAAATAAAGATGAGTGGTCATGCAGTGGCGGAACACAGGCAATCACGAATAGTCAGGGAAACAAACACTAGCGACAAGATGAATGTACTGGAAGCAAGCGTAACAAAAAGAGGTGGCAGTAAGCACGGGCCATTGCTTCAGCCACACAGCCAGTGCCTCTGTGCATAAATGCTCAGCAGGCTTCAGAGGGAGAGCTGGAAATAAGTTTATACCCAAGGCAAAATAGACTGTCAAGTCAACTTGAGGCCAGCAGAAGAACAGGAAAGAGGAGAGTAAAAGTGATTGGCAGGGGCTGCTTGGCATTTGCTGCATCACATCTCAGCCTGTCTCATCTCCTCAAGAAACACAGCTTTCTTGACCATGAGCCAGTATAGAAAGCCTCTCTGGCTGCCTCTCCCCTGTACCTTCCATGTCCTGGACTAAATGAGAGGATGATGTATAAAAGAGACTTGGGGCTCAGGGATACATGTGACACACAACAGTAGTGGTTCTTGTTCTCTTGTCATTAGTTCACCGACCAAAGAGGTGAACAGTGGTCCCCATACTGCTCCCCAAATTGAAGCTGCCAAAACTTACCTTGTTTTGAAACTGGAGCAACTTTAATGTTTTCTTAACACAGGCAGGCGCTTCATTAAAGCACTATGGAGTATACCAGCTATATTTTCCCTGGGGTGAGCTGGATGAGATCCAAGCCAGGATACCAGACACACACGGGCAAAATTATACAGGCAGGGAAGTAAACCTCATTATCTTCCCAAGACACAACTGTACCTGCTTTAGTTAATTGTATTTGTGCAGGAAAGGAGTCACTTCATCAAAGACATATTTTCCAGAGACGTGTGGTGGTCTGGAGTCTGCGGGCTACCGTCCACATCAGAAGCTTACAGTCTAACTTGAGGCTCAAGTGTGACAGCCAGCTAGGAACAGTACTTCCTCCAATGTAGGCAAAGGCGATGGAGCAAATTCCAAGTCAAGGCAGAGAAAATCTTTGTTCTCTCCAAACAGGTCACACATGTTTTTGGGGGGAACATAAATGTCATATTGGAATTAGGATTATTTGACCATAAGTGTGTTTAAAACCAACAGAGAAGTCAGGAGAGGGTGGAAGAAATGTGTTGAAATCATTGACAGGTTTCTGGGACTTAAAGCAGTATAGTATTTATAAGAGTTGAGTACCTTTAAAAATCATGACTTCATGCAACAATCCCCAGTTTATTTAATTACTTATTTACTCATTAATTCTTTCAACAAGCATTTATTTTCTATGTGCCAATCACTGTGCTAGGCCTAACTACTTAAACATGCAATAATGTGTGATTTATTTTAAATGAATGATTATGTACGGGGAGCAACATACATGAGTGAGAGGCCTAACCAATTCAGTGGAATGTGATGGCCTTCCCAGTGAAGTGTATCACCAGGACACCCTGAGTTATGCTATGGTAACAAACAACCCATAATCATCTCAGGGACTTAAAAATCTCTGGTTTCTTTCTTGCTAACCCTACATTTCCATTACAGTTTACTAGGGGACTCTACAAATCATGGTTACTCAGAGACCCAGGCTGATAGAATAGCCATCAACTCCAATGGCATCAAATGCTAAGCCAGAGAGACAAACAGAGCTCTGAGGGTCTGGCACTAGCATTCAAATACTCTACCTCTATGTGACACACATTACTCTGCTCACTTCTCATTAGCCAGAACTAATTATGTGGCCCCACCGAACTAGGAAGTACAATCCTCCCAGGTGCTCAATAATGACTTGCAAATAATGATTCCTCTGGACCACGAAAGCGGGGGACTAGTTGTCCCATGAAATGAGAAGGGAGGTCAGGGGCCTGAGGAAAAAAATTTCAGACACATGCAAAGGCAAAAATATGTGTGAAGGTCACCAAATGTTTTTTCCTGGAGTGTACTTCTCTTCTGCAGACACAATTTATTGTATATCCGCCTGCAGACTAAACTTAAGTTCCCAAAGCAATATTTCCTGCCATAGAGCCTGGCACAAAGTAGGTGTTCGATACATATCTGGAAATAAGGAAAACAAGATGGGCTTCTGGATTTGCTATAATGGATCAGATCAAGAATATGCAGTTTCTTATAGAGCCATAACTACTTCTAGGCCAAAACAGGGCTTTCTTGAAGAATTTTCTGATCTGTCTCCATTCCAGTCTCTCTCAAAAAGGATTGATCTCTTCTTCCTTCTTTCCCCAGCTATAAACTGTACATGTAAATTCACAAGATCTTCGAGATCTTTTTGTCTGTATGTTTGTCTCTCTCATCCTACTAGACACTGAGTACACTGTCTCAGCTTATTTGTCTGTGTGCCTGTGTGTAGATGAGTGCCTGACACATGGTAGATGTTCAATAAATATCTATTGAGTAATTAAATGAATCTAAATTAAAAGGTATCAATAGAAGGGTGGTTGGATAGCAACGAATGTGTGGGAAAATTAGGTAAATTAGACACTGTCTAAGGGCGGTCAACAAACTGAAGCAAGCGCACTGTTTCATTGACAGGTATGCAGATATGTCTCTAAAGGAGAGATGGATGCTGTAAATTATTATAGCCTGGTTTAAATGAGATTTAAATTATACTAGTTACTTCCTTTACTCTTATACTTATATTTAAGACAGAACATACTATAAACTCACATGTACATTCTGGTCTCTCCAACACACTGATTTCTTTCCTCTTCCTGTCTGCTTAGTCCCTGCTTTTCTGCCAGAAGCCAATCTAGTAATAAGCACAATAGCATCCACTTTGCATCTATATAACATTTAAACTTCATAAAATGATTTCACGTCCCTTATTGCACCATCCAGAAAGGCAACTTTTATGGTGTCCCATAAATAATGATTTGTTGTCATTGTCAATCACAGGAAGAGAAAACAATGGTGTGCTGTTATTCCACTTCTCTTTCAGGTCTGATTTTGCAGAATAGCTGAGATGCTGTTCAGTCCCCTCTTTCTCCCAGCTCTATTGGTCTCAGTAAGTGCCTGAAACAGCAGGGCTCCAGGCAAATGTTCAGGCTTATAATCACAGAAATCTGAACAGAATGTCAATTTCTATGCATTCAAGGTGAACCGGCTACTAATTCTCAAGCATTGTATGTTCTGCCAGGATACCTGCCCCTATGGCAGCAAAGCAGCCTGTTACTGTCACCAAAATTGCTCAAGGAAAGGCTTGTGAGCTACAATTTTTCACACTATTACTGCATTGCTTACACCAAGGAGCACAGCCAGCAATCCTGGGATTGCATTAGAGGCTTTGGTGAAAAGCCGAGAGACCTCACTATCAAAGAGAAAGTGAAAGGTGATCACTGGGACTCCACCAGCTAACTGCAGGGAACTGCCACTATTTATGTGTATACCAGAGCTATGCTTCTGATTGAAATGGGGCCCCTGAGAAACTGAGGGATTTTTGCATTGCTGTACTTTAGTGGGACTAATAAGATGTCAGCATAAGCTTTCAATGTCTTTCCTGATGACCCATGCATAATAGCTTCCTGTGCATGGGCCTCAAGTATCCATGGCTCACTTTACAACTAATACTTTGCAGGTTTCTGGAAATGCTGTACTTTAGAGAACCTATACACCCTAAATTTCTATTATGAGACTTATTGTATTGTTAATGGTTAAGAGCATTTACTTTGCAGTTATACTGTCTGGATTCTGATCTCCATTCCTCCACTTTCTAATTGTAAGACTTCAGACAAGTTAACCTCTCAAAGCCTCAGATTCCTTATCTTTAAAACAGGGATAGTATTGGCAACTACTTACGGTGAATATTAAATGAGAAAATGAATGCACAGTGCTAGGCACAGTAAATTATAACTATTTTTAATGTCTTTTTTTGTAGGACTCATATTAGGCTTTTACAAAACAGTAGAAAGGTTAATTAGTAGAAATTACAGGAAAAGAAATTTCTTACCAGGAGTCAGGCACTGCCCTGGAAGAAAATACATGCCTTCAATAAGTATTTACTGAAGACCTACTATGTACGAGCCACAAGACTGCTGATAGATAAGTTGTCTGTCACTGGATGTGTTTAAGTGTGGGATGGGCAACCACTTGGTGAGAGAAGGAGCCAGCAGAGTGTACCCTCCACCCCAGAAAAGCTAATACAGCCCAGTAGGCTACACTAGGGCACGGAGAGATTAATCACATTACTCTAGGTCAAATAATCAACTTGTACCCACTTGATTCAACCTAAAGTTGTGTGTGGGCCACTTCATTCTGATAGGTGGCTATAGTAATAAAGAAGGATAAAAGAGAAGGGGGAAGGGAGAACAGCAGGAAAATTACATTATTGCCTATTTCAAATTGCTTGAAAGTCTTACCTGAAGAAATATCCATCA
Organism: Pteropus vampyrus; assembly: GCF_000151845.1. NCBI lineage: Eukaryota > Metazoa > Chordata > Mammalia > Chiroptera > Pteropodidae > Pteropus > Pteropus vampyrus. Next base: position 49,277 of record NW_011889400.1, read on the forward strand.
TAATTAAGGCCTCTTGGTTCCATTTAAGAAAATGCTGGAATAGTTCAATTGCTTTGCTCCCCAGCACTCTTAAATTTTTTTTCTTGTTGTTGCCAAAATCATTTTACTGAAAAGTGTTAGTCATTACTGTAAGCTCTTCAGTATCATAATATGGAAGGGGAAAACACCTCAGGAGCCTTCAGCTTCTTTTTCCATTTATATGGACACTTGAAAGGAGAGTTGGATGTATAGCAAAGGGAGTGGGTAAGCAGGGACATTGCATAAATATACAAGTCACAGTCCCACCCTGAGCAGTGCTTCAAGAAAGCCAAACCCTTGCCATCTGTCAAGTTCTCTACACCCTCCCTTGAGGACACAGAGAACCTGGGGAATGAATAACTGCTAAGCTGAGGAGGTGGCAAGACAAGCTGACAGCAAAGTGGAGCATGCGGTTAGTGGGTGAGAATGTACCAGGGGAAGAAAACTGGCACAGGAAGGAGAGACTGAAAAAGGCGCACAAGTTACACTCTGAGAGGCAGCCTACCCCAGTAAACACGATACAATATGCCCCAGATGTCTCCTTTGTGGTTCTCAAACTTGCATATGCATATGAATCACCTGGAACTCTTGTTAAAATACAGATCCTGATGCAGGAGGTCTGAGGCTGAGCCTGAGATTCTGCATCTCTAGCAAGATTTCAGGTGATGCTGACACTCATGGTCTACAGACCACACTTTAAGTAGCAATGTACTAGGTCAGAGTTAGAAACTATAGCTTATAAGTCAAATCTGGCCAGAAAATAAAAAAAAGAAAAGAATTTTTTCTTCTGTTGGAAACGAATAGCAACAACAATTCAAACTTAATTTTTTGCATGACACAGCATCTTTTAAAAATTATTTTTCACATGCAATATAATATTTGATCTTTACATTAATCCTCCAATCTGGGTAAACTAATTCAGTTTGATGCAAAGAAGCAGTGATATAAAGTCTTTTCTCAATGTGCTCACAATCAGTCATAGAAATAAATACCAATGTGGTATACTAAATGCTAACAGAAGGGTAAAAGGGGCACAGGTGTGATTCGGCATGGGCTGGAGGGTCTGTCATCTGAGAATTTGCCTTTATATGTCTTTAAATTGAGGGGAGTGGGCATAAGGAATGAGAAGATTATAACTGCAAAGATCATAACAGAACCAAAATCTAAAAAGAGAAAAAAAGTAAATGATAGCATTTTACAGAGAATGTTCTTATAAGATAGAAATTCTCTTTATACTGAAAAAAAAATTGAGGCTCGGAATTCATATACATTAATCACTGAAGGTAGAATTCATACTGAAGTCTTCTAACTCCAAATGTTGGTTCTTTCTACTACTATGTTAGCTTTACAAGGATAATTTTTTTCAAGGGTGATGATGTAATGTGGTATTATAATGGCAGATTTGATGACAATGACTAATATTTACAGAGTGTGTTGTCTATGTGCCAAACTCTGTCTTTAAAAGGACTAGCACCAGTAGATGGATGTTACATATGAGAAGGTTTCAGCTCAGTGTAATTAAAATCTTTCAAATCTTTGGATCTGTCCAGTAGAAGAATAGGCCACATCAAAAATAATTGAAGCTGAATCCACAAGTGGTTTTGCAGCAGAGATAGCTATCTGTTGGCTGAGAAGTCAGAATGGATGACTTCTAGAATTCCCTCCAACTCTGTATCTTTTCCAATAAAGTGAATGAATTTGCCAAAGTTGCAGTTATTTAGTGGCTCAATCAAAGCTAGAACCTACATCTTCCAGTTCTCTTTCCTTTACCTCTTCTGCAATGGGACTATTAATATCAGATGTAGCTGATGGAACAATTAAGGAAGGACCTAGCATTGTATTCCTGGAAGTGAAATGGAATTAAGTACAGGCAGTAATATGTAAATAGTCATAATTCTTAGTGGATCCCTGTGAGGGACTTACTGAACCTAATTTGAGCAATTGGTAGATTTCCTCATTCTCTCAGTTATTAAGATACCATTCTCCAATTACTTTTTCATGCCAGTTAGAATTGTTCTTAAGTCTTATTTCAGGTATCACTCAAATGACATACATTATACTTAGGCCATATTTGATTGATATTTCTTTCTCTAATTCATATACCTTTAAACATAGCTTCTTATATCACAGTAACTTAGCCTTGGAATACATATGAGAAAGCTGAATGAGTACAAAACAATATATGATGTGGTCTTTTATAGCATATTGTGATATTTTATGATATCATGAATTCGGTCACGTTTTTCTTTATGTAATGACCTATCAACCCAATCCTCTTTCCAATGTAATTCAAAAAGTACTTACTGAGATCTCAACTCCGAGCCAGGCATGTGAATAAAAGAAAAGTATTCTATAATAAACTTGGTACTGTAATTTCAAGGGGTTTTACACTCATAGATATTTGCAAGCATGCAATAAACTGCTAGAGAAAAAAAGCAACTTCTAAAATAGAAGGCCAAAAAAAGTAGAATAGATA
>NW_011889400.1:51820-126586 GCF_000151845.1 Pteropus vampyrus
GTGAATGAATTTGCCAAAGTTGCAGTTATTTAGTGGCTCAATCAAAGCTAGAACCTACATCTTCCAGTTCTCTTTCCTTTACCTCTTCTGCAATGGGACTATTAATATCAGATGTAGCTGATGGAACAATTAAGGAAGGACCTAGCATTGTATTCCTGGAAGTGAAATGGAATTAAGTACAGGCAGTAATATGTAAATAGTCATAATTCTTAGTGGATCCCTGTGAGGGACTTACTGAACCTAATTTGAGCAATTGGTAGATTTCCTCATTCTCTCAGTTATTAAGATACCATTCTCCAATTACTTTTTCATGCCAGTTAGAATTGTTCTTAAGTCTTATTTCAGGTATCACTCAAATGACATACATTATACTTAGGCCATATTTGATTGATATTTCTTTCTCTAATTCATATACCTTTAAACATAGCTTCTTATATCACAGTAACTTAGCCTTGGAATACATATGAGAAAGCTGAATGAGTACAAAACAATATATGATGTGGTCTTTTATAGCATATTGTGATATTTTATGATATCATGAATTCGGTCACGTTTTTCTTTATGTAATGACCTATCAACCCAATCCTCTTTCCAATGTAATTCAAAAAGTACTTACTGAGATCTCAACTCCGAGCCAGGCATGTGAATAAAAGAAAAGTATTCTATAATAAACTTGGTACTGTAATTTCAAGGGGTTTTACACTCATAGATATTTGCAAGCATGCAATAAACTGCTAGAGAAAAAAAGCAACTTCTAAAATAGAAGGCCAAAAAAAGTAGAATAGATAATAAGTACCACTGAAGAGAATTCAATATTGAATGAACATTTTAATAATATTAATTTTTATGTTTTAGCAACATTATAAGTTGACTAGAATACCCCAATAATCATTTCATTTATTCATTCAGCAATCCATATGTGCATCAGTTGCAAAGCCATGTAACTGGCATATAAGAACCATGTCCTCATTTCCAGTCAAGATGACAGAGTAGATAAACACTGTGCTCTCCTCCCCTTATGACCACATCAAATTACAACTAAACTACAAAACAACCATCATTGAGACTCACCTGAAGTCTAGCTGAAGAGAAGTCCTACAACTAAGAATATACAGAAGAAGCCACCTTGAGACTGGTAGGAAGTCAGAAGATGCAAAAGGGCCTGGTCCCACATCCAATCTTGTGAGATATCTCAGCTGCAAAGGTCCTCACAGAGGAGTGGGCATAAGGAATGAGAAGCCCCAGCCCCAGACTGAGCTCCCTAGCCCAGAGTTCCAGTGCCAGGAAGAGAAGTTCCCACAACTTCTGAGTATGAAAACCATCAGAAATTGTGGCTGAGTGAGATGGAGGGCTGCTGGAGTCCCAGGGGCTCCTCTTAAAGGGCTTGCACACAGATTTACTTGTGGATGGACTGACTCGCTCTGAGCTCCAGCACTGGGGCAGAAGCTCAAAAGACATCAGGAACATATGGGTAGGAACTGAACAGCCTGGTTTCTGGGTAAGGGTTAGAAGGGCAGCTTTTCCCCAGACAGAAGAGCTGGCAAAAGCCATTGTTTCTTTGTTGAGCTCTCCCTGCCTCCCAGCATGCAGACAGACAGCCGACATATCTGAGTCTCCATCAACCTGGTTGACACTGGTCACCTCAACCTGGTGACTCCCTGAGAACCCATCTCACCCAGCTTGCAGGCCCACCCAAGCCACCTCCAGTGGCTTTTCCATATAAATGGCCTGTCTTAGTTCATGCTACAGACTTTCCTATAATCTCTCAAAGGTTCACAAAAAGCAAACAAGCAGGATCTGGCCTTGGTATGCCCCATACTTCTTGCTGAGCAGCTGCAAGCCCAGCACTAGCAGCATCCAGCCTTGGTTTGCAGCTTGGCCTCTCGAGGCACTTCCACAGAAGGGTGGTGACCATCAGTGGATTGCTTGGTGACCTAGGCAGGGCACTGGCTGTGGCAAAACTTGGCCTGTGGTAGAGCCCCTCCCAAGAGGTCCCAGGGCCAGCATTCCTGGTGGCTAGATTATGACCCAACTGGAGCACCACCCAGGGCCACATCCAAGGACAACTCATCTAAAGGGAAAACACCAGAGCCCTGCTAAAGCAAATCCTGTTCTGTAAGGTTGGCCTCTGCACAACAGCTCCTCCATGATAGTCACCAGCCGGTCCTCACAACCAATCAGCTGAAGGACAATCTCTCCCATTGACATGCAAACAGTAACCAAGGCTCAACTACAAGAGGAGGGCACATGCAACTCATTCAGGGGACACACCTGGAGCACCTGGCCTAGGTGACGAGGGAGGCTCTGCCAACGGGCCCATAGGACATCTACTATATAAGGATACTCTATTAAAACCAAGAGACATAGCAGCCCTACCTAATACATAGAAACAAACATGGAGAGGCAGCTAAAATGAAGAGACAAAGAAACATGTCCCAAATGAAAGAACAGAACAAAACTCCATAAAAATAACTAAACAAAATGAAGACAAGCAATCTACCAGATGCAGAGTTCAAAACACTGGTTATAAGGATGCTCAATGAATTTAGAGGCAGAGTAGATGAAGTCAGTTAGAACTTTAACAAAGAGATAGAAAACAAAAATAGAGATAGAAAACACGAAAAAGATGCAGTAAAAAATGAAGAATACAATAACTGAAATGAAAACTATATTAGAGGGAATCAACAGTAGATTAAATGAAGCAGAGGTCTGAATCAGCAATTTAGAAGATAAGGTAGCAGTAAACACCCAATCAGAACAGCAACAAGAAAAAATAAAAAAAAAAGAGGATAGATTCAGGGGCCTCTGGGACAACATCAAGCATACCAACATTTACATCATAGGGATACCAGAAGGAGAAGAAAGAGAACAAGAAATTGAAAATCTATTTGAAGAAAAAATGACAGAAAACTTCCCTAACATGGTGAAAGAAACAGACAAAAAAGCCTAGGAAGCACAGAGAGTACCAAACAAGATGAACCTAAAGAGGCTGACATCAAGACATATCATCATTAATATGCCAAAGGTTAAAGACAAAAGAATCTTAAAAGCAGTAAGAGAAAAGTATCTAGTTACCTACAAGGGAGCTCCCATAAGACTGTCAGCTGATTTCTCAACAGAAACTTCGCAGGCCAGAAGGGACTGGCAAGAAATAGTCAAATTGATGACAAGCAAGAACCTACCACCAACATTACTCAGCAAAGCTATCATTTAGAATCAAAGGATGGATAAAGAGCTTCCCAGCCCAGAAAAAGCTAAAGGAGTTCATCAAAAAACCAATATTACAAGAAATGTTAGAAGGACTTCTTTAAGAGAAGATAAAAAATATGAATAATAAAATGGCAATAACTACATATCTATCAACAATTACTTTAAATGTAAAAGGATTAAATGCTCCAATCAAAAGACATAGGGTGGCTAAATGGATAAGAAAACAAGACCTTTACATATGCTGCCTACAAGAGACTCATTTCATATTGAAAGACATGAGCAGACTGAAAGAAATGAAAATGGATATTCCAAGAAAATGGGAACAAACAAAACAGTTGGAGTAGTAATACTTATACCAGACAAAATAGACTTTAAAACAAAGGCTATAACAGGAGATAAAGAAGGACCCAGTAATCCCACTTCTGGGTATTTCTCCAAACAAACCCAAAGCACTACCTCGAAGGGACATGCGAATCCATATGTTCACTGCAGCATTATTTACAATAGCCAAGATATGGAGGCAACCTGGGTGTCCATCAGTGGATGCATGGATAAAGAAGTGATATATGTATACATACATACACACACATATATATGTGTACACACACACACACACACACACATATATACAAATATATATATACATACATACAAAATAGAATATTACTCAGCCATAAAAAAGAATGAAATCTTATCATCTGCAACAACATGGATGGACCTAGAGGGTATTGTGCTAAGTGGAATAAGTCAGACAGAGAAAGACAAATGCCATGTAATTTCACTTACCTGTGTAATCTAAAGAACACCAATAAAAAAATTGAATAAACAAAACAGAAACCAACTCACAGATATAGAGAACATTTTGATGGTTACCAGATGGGAGGAGAGTTGAAGGGGGTGGTGAGTAAAAATGGGGAGGGATTAAGTACAGATTGGTAGTTATAAAACAGTTATGGGGATTAAAGTATATCATAAGGAATATAGTCAGTAATATTGTAATAACAATGTATGGTGTCAGGTAGGTACTAGATTTATCAGGTGATCACTTCATAAGTTATATAAATGTTTAATCACTATGTTGTACATCTGAAATTAATATAATATTGTATACCAACTGTAATTGAAAAATTTTTTAAATTACTAAAATTAAAAAGAACCATATATCCCATTTGAGTGAGATTAGATGGTCTACTGTGACTACATTATGATCTCAATCCTCATTCTCTATAATCCTTCTATAATGCAAACCTAATGTTTTGGGTTTTGGGTTTTTTTTTCCGTAAATCTGAGTAGTCTCCAGAGGTGGTGCATCTGATTCAGTCTCTAAAGTAAACAGTATGGTTTGGAGAGGTCAGCACAACAGGTTAGAAAACAATAGGAACAGCTGTGCAGTCAAAGAAAGTGCTTAAGATTCTTTTGAAACTGACTTCAGTATTTAGTGCCGAAAAAAATGAAATCAAAAGTACTAGTACTCCTCACCCTTATGCTAAATATAGATTTTCATAAATTAGTCAAACACAGCTATAAGAGCTGGTTTATCTTGAGGTTAATCTCAGATGAGGAATTAATGTTTAATTTTAGTCAAGTTAAGAGGTGGCAGATATGCTACATTTCTTTTTGTTTAATTGGACTCCAACTACAAAGAGGTCATCCATTCATTCATTGATTCATTCAGCAAATATTTGTCCAACCCTTTGAAGCTTTTTTAACTAAAACAAAACTCACTAGGAAGTTCCATGTTGCATTTATTATCTTAATTTTAGACACTTGTTGAACTCCCCAGTGATACCACCTTGAGTGAGTATTTGAGGGAACTTACATTAAAAATATTTGCCGTTACAGCTCTCTTGGTTGAAAACCCATCCCTCCCTTGGGGCGTATTATCTTTTATTTCTTTTATCTTTTCACCTCCAAAATTCCACAAGCTGCAGCCTTCCTTAGCATGGCCTGTCTCCTTCTAAAATATACCTTTAATAAATCTTACTTCTCCTAAATCTCGCTGACATGTAATTCTTTGCTGCATCAGCAGGGAAGAACCAAGGAAAGATGCTATTTGCACTTCTGTGTCATTACCAGCTCCCCTCATGCCACTAGGGCGACACTGGAGTTCAAATCGCCCCCAAACAATAACAGATTTTGGTGCCAGTGACTTGGATCTCCCTTTGATAAGTGCCCAGGCTTCAGCTCTCTCTGCTGGAAAACCCGTTCCTCCCTTGGGGCATACTCTGTTTTATCTTTTCACCTTCCAAACTCCACAGGGCTGCAGGCTTCCTTAGCTGGCCCATCTCCTTCTCAAATGTACTTTCAATAAATCTTTTTCTAAAAAGAAAAAAAAAATGCCACCTGTAACCACTGTCTAATTAGCAAAACATGCCAAATCTGTGCCTTTGGAATTCTAAATGACATTGACACAATGGAGCAGCATTAAAGATTAGTTAAGCAATCTTTAGGCTGGAAAACTTTCAGCAACTAACAATGGGCTTTATCCCGAAATTGGTTATTTAACCTTCATCATGCCATACTATTATTTTTTTGTTCCTCAAGATCAATGGTTCTCAGCCTTCCCTGTACACTGGAATCACCTGGAAAACTTAAAGGCTACCGATCTCAGCCACTCCTGGAAAGACTGACGTACCTGGTCTGGGGCCAGGCACAGGTTTTGTTTAAGCACTCTACATGTTTCAAACTGCTGAACTTTACTGAAAAGTGATTAATACTAAATGGACTAAAGAAGACTCAGAACAGTAGTTGAAAGAGAGAGCCCAAACTAAAAATTTGGAAGAGCACTGACACTCCCGAAGCTGAGATTGAGACCTCACTGGAGACGGTACAACTGCAACCTGCTAAAAAGCAGAAAATTTCACTGCGTGCTATGGGCCAAACTGATCTCCAGAAAGTCATGTGTCAGGGTGTTGGTGAAGTTCACTAGGATGCCACGGGGTGAAGCTGGTCCATAGGAAGCTGCCTGCTGGGGTGCCAATAAATTGTAGTTGTTCTGCAGGAAGACTTCTCCCTAGAGAATCTTACTGGAGACTGAAGGCCCTTGGGCTGCCCGCTCACCACTAGCAGCTGGGCAGCTGAAGGAAGAAGGGAAAAGCACAGGAAAATCGTCTTTGCTAAGCCTGCAGTGTCTCTCTAGCCCCCTCTATTGATAAAACCAAACCTTGAACTAGCTCTCAAAGGCAAAATGTTTTAAAGCATCCCGCCACAAATCGCAAAGCAAAGAGTAGCAGATTTAGAGTTGAGAGGAAATCATTTGATAACTAGCATTGTGATAGATTAGATAGATGGACGGATGGATGGACGGATGGATGGACAGATGGATATAGATGATAGATAGGCAACAGATAGAGGAGATGAATGGATAGATATAAAAATATAAATAAATACTACAGTAAAAATAAAAATATGAATCTCTTCATAAATGTAACAACCACCAGCATGTTCAAAAGATGAAAGCTTGATATTCACCTTCACCTATTACATTTCTTCTTTCTTTTCTTTTTTTCTATTCACAGTTCAAAACCTATACCATATTGATGATTGCCATTTCATCTATCCCTATTAGAGTTGTACCTCTCTCACCATGGATCTGAAAAGCCATGTAACTTGGACAACAGCAAACCTTGAATTGCAAATTTGGTGGGTTTGTTCATCTGCAAGATGGATGATAAATCCCTTCGATTCTGCTTTTTAGGAAATTCTGGTAGCTATGTTGCATGCTGTGAGAAAGTATAAATTACAAAAAATTAATTAAATAGGCTATTGCTTGTCATACTTTCATATCATTAAGAATGTCTGAGTGCCAAATGAAAGCTTTGATGTAAAAATTAGAGCACAGAATTGTAAGATTCTTTTGATCCTCGATCAGTGTCTATAACTTCTGTGGAATATCAACTGTGGCAAAGAATCATTAGTCTTCTGCTATACTTAAAACTTCTGCTTTATTTAATAAGCAAATAATGAAATAAAATAAAATGCACATAGCAAGAAGATAATCTTTAGCTGGTGTCAGAGACTGAATAAAGAACCCTCCATTCTAGACTATCTTTTCATACAATCAAGTACTTGACTCAGAATCAAGTGAATTTCTGAAAGCAATTAAATTTCTTTAAAAACAGTCATGCATTTCTGAAGGTAAAATTAATGGCACATGCCACCTGAAAAACTTTCTAAAGAACAATTAAACAATATGCATAAATAAGGAAATAATCTGATATACAGAAAAAGCTTTTTCCTAAAGGTATCTACTGCTATGCAATATTTATAGGCTACTCCCACCACATAAAAAAAAAAAAATGACCAACAATAGGAGAATCGTGGTGCCATCACATGATAGACATTCATACAGGTATTAAAGATGATATATAAAAGACTTTGAAACAATATAAGGAAATAATTATTTTACAATAATCTTGTGTTAAATGAAAAAAAGTGGATACAAAATCATGTCCCTTGTATAATCACAACTAAAAAGTGGGAAAAAAAGTGAATGGGAAAAAGCCTAGAACTCTTTTTAAAAATATTTTTTTATAGAATGATTTTATAGAAACAGAGATACTAGATTAAAATGGAAGTAAATTCAAAACTTTGGCAGACTGCCAAATTGTCCTCCAAAAAGGTGTCTCACCACACTTTTCTTTTTGACTAACAGTATATTATTCATACTTTCTACATATTCCCTAATATGTATAGATAACATTTCTACTGGGGAAAAAAATAGTTTTTAGTATTTGCCTTAAAACTTTCAAAGTATCAATCTTTGATAAAATGAATAAAGACAGTATAATTGTCAACTTCTTTTATAACTCCTATATATCCTGAGAGTAAAAGATTATGTCTTGGGTGTCAAGCTATATTTAATTCATCTAATCGACATATAAGTTGAGCAAATATATGTACAAATTGCTAAATGAAAAGCTGTAAGGGGGATACAAAAATAAATCAAAACTGAATTTTACCCTAAAATAACTCATGGTTCCATATACATAAATAACTATGAAAGTAGGTAGGTAAGTACCACCAGGGAGGTAAAGAGCCTATAGGTGTTCACTGTGATTTGAGAAGTATATACATGGGCAGTGGGTAGTAGTCACTCTGAATGGGACCCTAGAAAATCTCTCGCTACAAATGCAAAGGAAATCATGGCAGAGCCTGAAGGATGTGGAATCACCTGGAAAACTTAAAGGCTACCGATCTCAGCCACTCCTGGAAAGACTGACGTACCTGGTCTGGGGCCAGGCACAGGTTTTGTTTAAGCACTCTACATGTTTCAAACTGCTGAACTTTACTGAAAAGTGATTAATACTAAATGGACTAAAGAAGACTCAGAACAGTAGTTGAAAGAGAGAGCCCAAACTAAAAATTTGGAAGAGCACTGACACTCCCGAAGCTGAGATTGAGACCTCACTGGAGACGGTACAACTGCAACCTGCTAAAAAGCAGAAAATTTCACTGCGTGCTAGGGGCCAAACTGATCTCCAGAAAGTCATGTGTCAGGGTGTTGGTGAAGTTCACTAGGATGCCACGGGGTGAAGCTGGTCCATAGGAAGCTGCCTGCTGGGGTGCCAATAAATTGTAGTTGTTCTGCAGGAAGACTTCTCCCTAGAGAATCTTACTGGAGACTGAAGGCCCTTGGGCTGCCCGCTCACCACTAGCAGCTGGGCAGCTGAAGGAAGAAGGGAAAAGCACAGGAAAATCGTCTTTGCTAAGCCTGCAGTGTCTCTCTAGCCCCCTCTATTGATAAAACCAAACCTTGAACTAGCTCTCAAAGGCAAAATGTTTTAAAGCATCCCGCCACAAATCGCAAAGCAAAGAGTAGCAGATTTAGAGTTGAGAGGAAATCATTTGATAACTAGCATTGTGATAGATTAGATAGATGGACGGATGGATGGACGGATGGATGGACAGATGGATATAGATGATAGATAGGCAACAGATAGAGGAGATGAATGGATAGATATAAAAATATAAATAAATACTACAGTAAAAATAAAAATATGAATCTCTTCATAAATGTAACAACCACCAGCATGTTCAAAAGATGAAAGCTTGATATTCACCTTCACCTATTACATTTCTTCTTTCTTTTCTTTTTTTCTATTCACAGTTCAAAACCTATACCATATTGATGATTGCCATTTCATCTATCCCTATTAGAGTTGTACCTCTCTCACCATGGATCTGAAAAGCCATGTAACTTGGACAACAGCAAACCTTGAATTGCAAATTTGGTGGGTTTGTTCATCTGCAAGATGGATGATAAATCCCTTCGATTCTGCTTTTTAGGAAATTCTGGTAGCTATGTTGCATGCTGTGAGAAAGTATAAATTACAAAAAATTAATTAAATAGGCTATTGCTTGTCATACTTTCATATCATTAAGAATGTCTGAGTGCCAAATGAAAGCTTTGATGTAAAAATTAGAGCACAGAATTGTAAGATTCTTTTGATCCTCGATCAGTGTCTATAACTTCTGTGGAATATCAACTGTGGCAAAGAATCATTAGTCTTCTGCTATACTTAAAACTTCTGCTTTATTTAATAAGCAAATAATGAAATAAAATAAAATGCACATAGCAAGAAGATAATCTTTAGCTGGTGTCAGAGACTGAATAAAGAACCCTCCATTCTAGACTATCTTTTCATACAATCAAGTACTTGACTCAGAATCAAGTGAATTTCTGAAAGCAATTAAATTTCTTTAAAAACAGTCATGCATTTCTGAAGGTAAAATTAATGGCACATGCCACCTGAAAAACTTTCTAAAGAACAATTAAACAATATGCATAAATAAGGAAATAATCTGATATACAGAAAAAGCTTTTTCCTAAAGGTATCTACTGCTATGCAATATTTATAGGCTACTCCCACCACATAAAAAAAAAAAAATGACCAACAATAGGAGAATCGTGGTGCCATCACATGATAGACATTCATACAGGTATTAAAGATGATATATAAAAGACTTTGAAACAATATAAGGAAATAATTATTTTACAATAATCTTGTGTTAAATGAAAAAAAGTGGATACAAAATCATGTCCCTTGTATAATCACAACTAAAAAGTGGGAAAAAAAGTGAATGGGAAAAAGCCTAGAACTCTTTTTAAAAATATTTTTTTATAGAATGATTTTATAGAAACAGAGATACTAGATTAAAATGGAAGTAAATTCAAAACTTTGGCAGACTGCCAAATTGTCCTCCAAAAAGGTGTCTCACCACACTTTTCTTTTTGACTAACAGTATATTATTCATACTTTCTACATATTCCCTAATATGTATAGATAACATTTCTACTGGGGAAAAAAATAGTTTTTAGTATTTGCCTTAAAACTTTCAAAGTATCAATCTTTGATAAAATGAATAAAGACAGTATAATTGTCAACTTCTTTTATAACTCCTATATATCCTGAGAGTAAAAGATTATGTCTTGGGTGTCAAGCTATATTTAATTCATCTAATCGACATATAAGTTGAGCAAATATATGTACAAATTGCTAAATGAAAAGCTGTAAGGGGGATACAAAAATAAATCAAAACTGAATTTTACCCTAAAATAACTCATGGTTCCATATACATAAATAACTATGAAAGTAGGTAGGTAAGTACCACCAGGGAGGTAAAGAGCCTATAGGTGTTCACTGTGATTTGAGAAGTATATACATGGGCAGTGGGTAGTAGTCACTCTGAATGGGACCCTAGAAAATCTCTCGCTACAAATGCAAAGGAAATCATGGCAGAGCCTGAAGGATGCAGTTCTATGTTCTCACCTTCATTCTTGAAAATGGTAATCTTCCTCCAGTGACACTTAAATTTCTAATGCTCATCTTTCCATTATAGGATTACATTTAACTGAGCAACTATCAGGTTCCAGACATAATACTTGATTCTAAGAATATACACATTAGATAAAAAAATAAAATAAGATTTAAAAAATGGTGTTTCTAATTTTAAGGTGCTTATACTTACACTCTAATGAAAGAAACATCAAAATAATCAGAAATCAAAATTCAGTTTGAGTACATACCAAGGAGTAGAATAGCTGAATCATTTGTAGATGAATGTTTAAATTTTTAAGATACTTCCAAACTGTTTTCTAATAACTGTGTAGTGATATCTCATTTTAATTTTGATTTTCCCCAATGACCAACGATATTGAGCATCTTTTCATGTGCTTATTTGTCATTTCTATATCTTATTTTGTAAAGCATCTGTTCAAATCGATTTCGCATTTCTTTATTGGGTTGTTTGTTTTCCTATTATTGAATTTTAAAAGTTCCTTCTATATTCTTGATAAAAGTTCTTTTTCAGATGCATGGTTTGCAATTATTTTCTCCTCATCTATGGCTTATCTTTTCATTCTCCTAACTTGTACATAAATATTCACAGCAGCTTTATTTGTAATAGCCAAAGACTAGAAACAATACACATTTGTTTTTGTTAACAGATAAATGGATACACAAATTTTGGCATATCCACTACTATAGAACACTATTCAACGATAAAAAGAAATGAACTATTGGTATACATAACACTGACAAATCTCAAAATAAGTATGCTGAGTATAAGAAGCCAAATTAAAAAAAGATAATATATAGTAAATTATTCTATATATAAATAATACATAGTGAATGACTATTTATATAAGGAAAATGCAAGCTAGTCTACGGTGACAGAAAGCATATCAGTGGTTGCTTGGGGAGGCCAAACGTGGGTGAGGGGCAGCAGGGATTGGTAGGAGGGATTACAAAAGGACATAAGGAAACTTTCGGGAGAGATGGATATGTTCGTTTTCATGGCTATGGTGGTGGTTTTACAGGTTATTCATATATCAAAATTTATCAGATTGTATAATTTAAATATGTATGTCAGTTATACCACAACAACTGTTAAAGATGCAATTTTGGGAACATGACAATATAGATAATTACAGTTGATATAGAAGCTCAGAGAAATGGCTTCTAGTCTTGATGCATGAGTTGGGGGAGGCTTCCTGAAAGAATGGCACCCAAGCTGAGCCCTGAAGGAAAGGGCAGGATAGGAAGGGCACAGGTGCCACCCACCTTGCACCCTGAGCACCAACAGACCTTATCCTCGTTCATAGCATTCTCTCCCCCTGGGCCTATCTCCATTTCATCTCAGAGTCATTTCCGACATAGCACTCCAAGTAGGGGATACAAATCTAATAGTATTGGGATGAGTTGTAAAATTGATTTGCCATCCTTCAGATGGAAATTATTCTGATAAAGAAGGGGTTCGAAGATTTTAGAATATTCTGTTTCAATTCTGGTTCCTCCTTGTCCCATCACAAAATCTGTGCTGGTTGAGGACAGGACCACAAATATTGCTTGGGGCTCCTCCTCACAGACAGCACCTTACCCTTATCAGGTGGGCCTTCCTAAGGGAGCCTAAGGCAGGTATTCCCATGCAAGACATTAATTGGGGGTACGGTGCCCTCAAGAGCAAGCAAGCTCTGAGCAGGATAGAGCAGGAGAACAGCTGAGCAAAGCTGGAGCCTCAGCTGGAGCCTCAGCTAGAGCCTTGTTTTAGAGTCACCCCATGGAAACTCTGGAACAAAAACTGCACAGCAAAGTTCCTCTCACCTTTGCATCCCGGGTTAATCAGCCATTGGCAGAGAGCTGTGGGCTATATAACATGTCTGTTGGGAAGGGCATGGGTCTCATGGAAGGCAAAAACTCTCCCACGCAGGTGGAGGAAGTGATAAGCAGATCTGTGAGCTGTTAGCAGCCAACATTCAGGGTTGCTGGGGATGAGGACCGGCCTGGAAAGGGAGATATTGGCTGGACACAAGCTTTACCATAGTAACTCACCCTTTTCCCCTTCTCTATTCTGATCATTATGTTTTAGAGCAGGGATCCTAAACTTAAATGCCTTCAGGAAGAGGTATACAAATGAATGAGATGGCTGTAGGTACAAAGGAATATTTCTCTAAAAATAAAAAAGTGCAATAATAAATAAGACTCAGGTGACCCTGGCAACAGGGAGAGATAGAGACGGGCCAGCTGGAGAGAAAACTCAGCTCTGGTCTGTATTTTCATGCAGGCATATAGATCCAGCATTGGTCGGTCTTCTAAACAGTTTTTAAAAGCCAACAATCTTAATTTTAATGTAAAAGTTCATCTAATTTCTGACCATTGGCCCCAATTAAAAATAATAATCATTTAAAAAACATTGCTCTAAGTCAATGTTGGCCCATGGGTAACCAATATGCAGTCTCAGCTTTAGGAAAATAATAGAAACATAGTTATTCTGCAGAAAAACTTTCCAAAATTTTAGTCCGAAATTAGTAAGTAGACAGTAACAAACAGGCATCCTTAATCCACTGTATTATAGACATCTAAAAATCAAATGTAGTATGGAATATACAATAGACACAAAATATTAGGAAAAGACCCAAAGCATACCAGAAACCATCTGCTCACTCAAAGGACATTCTTAGAGCTGGGCAACCTAACTTTTTGGTGGGAAATGAGACCTTTTTGAGAATTTGATTAAAGCAACAGACACTCTTCCCAGATATGTGCAAAATATGTGGCAGTGCACACATACAAATTTATATGCAATTCTTTAGTATCTGTGGACCCTTGCAAGCCCATGGGTGGTCCCCAGCTTAAGAGTTCCTGACATGAAGCCAGGAGGAATAGGATAACAAAGACAAAGAAAAGTATGAACAGCTGGTTTCAAAAAGCTTCCAGAAATGGAAGTCCCCTCTGAGGACATTACAAATCATGAAGATGCTGAGGAATGAGGATGTTAAAGCACTGGGGACCATGTGTGCTAGTGAGGCCTTGGGAGGATGGCTACATGGAGGCCCAGCTTCCAACTACACAAGTAAAGAAAGGATATTCTAGGCTGTCATTTTAGAAACATGGGGAGTTCCACTTCCTTATGAAGCTGCTGATTTGATGTTTATTCTATTTCCAAAAGCTAAATAAGTCAATTCAAATAAACTCTTTGTTAACAGATATTGCTAAGGGTGAGAAGAAAAGAGTCTAGTCCAGCCCAGCCATGTCTGTGATGTGACACTGGTGCTACACTCAGAGGTCATTGTAGCCACTCCACAAGCATTACTAGTCAATACAGAACAAAGAGTGCCACTAAGCCCGATTTCAACATCTAGAGCCTGTGCGCACCTTCCCTGGAGGGGAACAGCAAAGCAAGTCCTGAGGTAAACACTGCCACTCCTGGCTGTAGTTTCATTTTTCTGTGTCTCAATTTTCTACACTGTAAAACACAGCTACAGTAATCATTGAACAATTTAGTAAATGCAAGGCACAGAGCCCTGGGAAAAAGGGGTTCTCTTCCCTCGGTGACAAAGAACATGCCAAGACTTGGCTGGATCAGCTGGGAAAGCCATGGCATCACCTGGCTATTCCACAGACAGGCTGCTGTCAGTGATGCCGGAAGAAGTATCCACTTGGTTCAGGTTATCTCACACCACTTCCTTCCCTTTAAAATGAAGGAAGAAAAGCCCCTCCCCGCCACCTGCCCTCCTTTTTGCATTTTTAGAAAAAGAGAGACTCCTCATCACTCTTTGGTGTGTCTTCATTGAGACTCAAACATATAGATTTCCTCGGGCTCTTTCATTGGGAAAGCAATTTTAAACTCGTGTCAACACAGGCCTTATTAACCCAGATGGTGTTCCTTCGCACAGTTCTCTACTTAGCTTCGGTGTTTTCCTTTGCATTAAACAGGACTCGATTTCTGATTCCAAATCTTACCACCTTCTGCTCCAGAGATACACTTTTTACTCGCAACAACCTGCATGGTATGTAGATGAGCTCGTGGAGATGAACTGAAATCCCTCAGGAGGTGGAATAATGTAGTTTAAAGAAGCCCACATCCCATACATCTGTCTGTACCCAGAGGGCCCTCCAAGCCATTAAGGAACATGCAATTCAAACTCTGTTTCAATATTGCTGTGCTTCTAGATTAGGTCCCAGCAAACACAACTCCTGACAGTTACCTGTAATTGATTACCCCACCTTGTCTAGCAGCACCTATTGTTTTTATTTGTAATGAAATTGAGAACTCTCAGCAACATCCCCAGTCTCTAAAAGACTATTTCATAAAATTAAAATTTTTCTCCTATAACAAACTTCCCGCCCCCCCCCCGCCCCCGCCCACCAAAGTTACAGGGGTTTGAATCAAGCCCAGATTGCTAACTGACTAGGAGGCATTTGTCTACGTGCATTCTGACTGCTTAATGAGAAACTGAAGTTAAACTAACATTTCTTGAAGACTTATTATGTACAAGCTTCTCTTTGAGGGGCTTTACATACATGAGATTTTGTCTACTTTTACTCTCATAACCAGCCTCAGAGAAAGGTGCTGCTCTCAACATCTTGCAGAACAAGGGACACTCAAAGAGGTTACCCGATCATTGAGCTACTTAGAAAGAACACAAGTTTAGGGGTAAGATTAAACCTCTGCTCTACTTCTTACTAAATATGTAACCTAAAGCTGAGTGGGTTTTCTCAGACCTGATAAGGAAACATGGGATATGCACGGTAGTAGGATTAGGGTAGCTAATGAATGCAGAAGTGCTTAGCACATTGTCAGGCACATAAAGGTACTTCATTTCACAGAGATTTCTCTTTCTAAACGTCATGGGCTGTGTGTGCACGCAGTGCACATGACTTTCAAACCCTTGTGCAGGAAATTCTCATTCATGACTGGCCGAAAATATAAGACCCAGGCAGGTTCTTCGAAGGCCATTTTTCATTCTCTGCCTTCAATTTTGAGCATATGTGTCTCTCCTTACTCTTATTCTATAGTCTTACTCTACCCTTTTCTCCCTCCTCTTCTCTGTTCCTCTATTTCCACTCCTTTCCCTGCCAAATGCTTCCTCCTTCCAGTCTATCAACTTAGTCTTCCCAGTTGGGGATTCTGTCCCCAAAGCATCTTTATAACCTCTACCAAAGAGCCTGAAGGACCTTCTGGCATCATGTCACCCATAAGAGGCAGCTGAGCCTTGTGGAAGGCTGAACCTCAGTTACATACTTATTCTCAAAACCCTTGGTAGCTTTTTTTGTTTCTCTGAAACCACTTCATTGCATGTGTATAACAGTCCCTTTAAAAAATGGATGCTACTGATTTGAGATGAAGGTATCAAATCTACACAATCCCTCGCAGTCCATTCGAAGACCATGAAGACAACAGCAGTACTGACACCCTGAGGGCAGCTGATAATCACACATGTGACTTCTTCTGGTTCTGCTCAATTACTGCAATCACCTTGTTTCTCTGAGTATTGACATGCAATTTTCCATGCCTGTTTTCCTTCTTGGTCTTTGTCTACTTATTGGCTGGAAAATCAATGTATGCACTCTACTCTTGCACCTCATAAATCTGAGAAAATTGAGGAAACTAATTAAGATTTCCACTGCAAAACTCCATAAATGCAGAAAGGTCTAGTTGCAATCAAAGCATTGTTGATCATGGCCTTGTTTTCCATTTTGTCTACAATGTAACAGCAGTTACATTGTAGGGAGCATATGTGGAGTGCTTTCTGTGTGTTAGGGACTGTGCTAAGTCATTCTCACAACAACCCTGAGAGGCTCATAACAATATTATCCTTATTCTATAGATGAGGAAACTGAGATTAAGCAGTCTTGTCAAAAACAAATATGAACTGAAAGATAATTAAAAAATCTTCTAAGGAAAAGATACATGAGCTCTTACAATAGACAGATCATGACCAGATAATCCTGATTTTAAACTCCAGGCACTCATCAACTTATATCCAAGGAAAAGTTGCTTTACCTTGCGAAGCCTCAGTTTTCTCATCCTAAAATGAGAATGATAAATCCTATTATACAGGATTATTGTAGGAGTCATTATGAGACTAAGTTAATATAGAGAATAGAGTCTAGACCATAATAAATCCTCAGCAAGTGCTTATTACCTTACCTCTCTAGGGCTGCCATGAGCACATCTCATAAAGAACATGAGATGCTATATATATTGTCAGACATTTGGGCTATATTATCATATAACCCAGCTAGCTGGCCTTCCAGAGTAATACTCATGGTTGTGTGCCAACCAATATTTAAAATATGTGTTTATTACATTACCTAGATACCCTTTAGGATCATTATAGTCTCATGGAGATCTATCTCAGTTCACAGACCACAGGCCCAAGTAATCATTTAAAGCTAATAAGGTATGTTTTGTCAATTCTGTTGTCATGCATGAGCACTAAGTCTTTGCACTACTAATCTTCTTGTAACATTTTTTTAACTCAGTACACATTTCCACAATGGATTTTTAACTTACTTCTGTTGTGTTTAAGACTTAGAGTGAGACAACTCCAATAACTGATCTCCCTTGCAGTGAATGTGGTTGCCTGCATGAGCCTACCCACACCACACATGTCCTGCATTGAGGTGATACTCAGGCTGAATCTGTATTTTCAGGCAAACTCACACTCTTGAAAATAATGGCTTAAAATAGGAATGCTGACACCACCTTAACTCAAACAGCACAAATGCAGGGCTGTAATTTTCTATGCTACTTAATCTCCTGATACAAAAACTGCTGTTGCTCAAGGGAATTCTTCATCCAGTCTGTAGGAAAAAAAAAATATATTCTCTCAAGGATGTAATAAGTTAACAAACCAAATTAGCCTGTAGTAGGGTTTTGTGGCTCTTATCATCCACATTAACCTCCAGGCTCTCCAAGGCTAATATCTTTAGTTGTGCTGTTTTTTGCTTGCTGTCTCCAGATCACTAACCTCATTTCTCCATGGGGGAATTGAGAGCTCTGCTCTTTGCAGATCTCCCTCTGATTTCTGTTCTTTTTGGTGGAGCTAAACCTTCAGTTTCCAAGGTCAAATGAGCTAAGCCCCTTCCGAAAGGAGCTTACTTCTGACTGACACAAAAAGGGGCTACTCTTTTTAGCAGATCCTTGCAGGGGCATCATTAAAACACTTCTCCGCCATTTGAAATGCAACTTTCTTCTCTTCGCACATTTGTGAACCTTAGAAGAGACACATGGAGCGGCAGCACCACCTGCTGGTTTTCTCTGCATAATTTTTGCTGTGGTGTTCTTTGGGTCTCTACTTTTGCATTAGAGAATAAAGACCACTCATGTTGGGGCTCTTGTCACCCACATGTAGGTCGAAAGCTAAAATATATTTAATATCCTTTCTTTTTACACACACCCCCTCTCCCCACTTAATGAGATGCTTTATCTTAATCTTTGAGATGGAGGGGGAAGTGGGAAAGCCAAAATTGAAAACAGACAAAATATTTCTTGTTGATTCCTGATGGCATCTTTTCCAGGTCCCTACGAGTGTTCTGTTCAACTTGATGTGTCACATTGGCTGATCAGGGGCCTATCTGCAGAGTTGACACCATGGCATATGGTCAGCTTCTGCCTCTGTTTCAGAGTGAGAGGATCCAATAAGTGATTTTTACCTGATGCAGAAAAATCTGGTTTCTCTTAAGTTGCAGAAAAGTTGCCTAACAAATAAAACCATGACAAAAATGCTTCAAAATAGTAATTGCATGTGACACTATGGGTGGGTGAACTGATCAATTGGACCAGCTGGCTGATTCTGCCAAGGAGGTCAAGTCCATGAGTATAACACCAAGTTTAGAAAAACTGTTCCATAGGGAGGGTGAACTGATATTTATGAATGCAAGGTACCTTCATATATATATGTTTTCTCATTTAAATCCAACAAGTAATCAATGAGATAGGCATCATTATCTCCACTTACAGATGAGGAAACTGAGATTCTAGAGATTAAGCATTTCTCAAGGTAGCAAGTCAGTAAGTGAAAATCTTGGAATCAGATCCATATCTGTCTTGATGGAAACCTTGTGGTCTCAACACCACAAATATGGCCTTGTGCCTGGCTGGCTATCTTGAAAATAGGTTTGCTGGTCACAAGAGGAGCCACGTGAGGAGCATTGAAGCATGTTTCAAAAGCTTTGTCAAATTATACAGAGACATCTCCATTGGCCTGCCCCCATGTGATAAATAGTATCACCATCAATGACAGGAAAAAAAATGAAATATCAGCTATAGCAAAGAAAGTTATAATGTTCCTTGCCCAGAGGAAAATTACAATGCATTCCAAAACCTATAATGAGGCCATTTTGTCCCATCCACATCTCACTCAGTAGACCACATTAGATGATTTTCGTATCCAGAAAAGTAAAGAAAAAAATGTTCCACTTCCTCAAGGTTTTGAAGGAATTCATAGCTCTAAAAGATTGTAAATATTTTACAGACAACATATACAAACCCACACAGAAATCAGAACTGTCCCCCCAACTGAATTGAAACGGCTCTTTCAAAGTCACCAAAAACCTCCACCAATCAAATGCAATAGTCAGTTCTTTGTCCCCAGCAGCTCAGAGAGGAGAAATGATCCCAAGGTCTCAATGAACGAGGCCAGCACTAGGCCTCTCCTCCCCTCCCTTGCTTCTGGAGGCCATTCAGGAAGTAGGCAACAGCTGGAAAACATGGACAGTGAAAAGATAGAGACCCAGTGTGAGGGCAGAAAGATACACTGCACAGAAAGGCCAACCCAAACTTCCCCTCAAAGTCTAGCAAACTCTCTGGCACTTGCATGAATTTAGAGATGAAACTGGATGAGGGATGAGGTTCCCATACAGAATAGAGCACAGGCCGCATGGAAAGAAGCCAGAACCCGAAGGACTGCAGTCAGGAAAAGAGATGCCACTTGAGGTATAAAAATTCGGAGGAGGGCTTAGGACTTCCACAGTCTATGGCATTCAGAGACTCAAGGCAATTTAATTCAGATCACAAAAGTTACAGGAACCCCAAGTAACACCTGAGTTAGTTATGGCTAAGGTTATACAACTTTTAAAGGTTTTATGTGCTCTTATCCCCGCCAGTGTTCAGTGGTTGTTTGCTGCTTGACTAACTGATAAGCCTTCCTAAGACTGTCCCACTTTGTCCCACCTTGCTCCTTTCTCCTGCATGGAGGTCTGATGTCTCTGGTTTAAGACAGGTAACACGATGAGGTTGGGAGACTCATTGACTGTGCTTGCAGAAAGCAGCAGCAAGGTGTGGAAGAAGAAGACTTTTTCACTAAGAGCTTCTGACAGCTAAGCAAAGTTCAGCCAAGCTTGCTGACAGGGAAAGCTCTCCAAAATGTGGAAATACTAACTATGTTATATATAGTAAATAGGTGAGTCATATGTAGAGAATTGGCAATCCAAAATTTTTAAAATCTATCAAAATCTCAGGAGAGATTCTTTTCTCAAGAGCTAAATAATATCCAGGTCTCTTCTCATCTATCATATGTGGGTTTGTGCTTCTGTATCAGATACGTCACGTCATTAATGAGTAGAGATTGACCTTAAGGGCTTAAAGGTGTCTTGTAATATTTCAGATGTGAGATATTATGAGCTTGATTTAGGATGGGCAATAGAAAAAAAGAAGTGTTCATAAAAAATATGAAGGAAAATAGAACTTAGTGAGTGACCATTTGTAAAATTATGGAAGAATGAGGAAAAAATATGACTTCACATTTCCCAACCTGGGAGTTGCAGGTGAGTATCAGAAGTAGAGAAGGAGAGGTGACTGGTTTGGGCAGGGGGAGATAAGTTTGTTTTATTATGATTGCAATTCCCAGCTAAGGCATGTGGGTGAGTGGAAATGGTCAGTAGTCAGCTGGAAGTGTGGGACTGAAGCCGAGAAGAAAAGTCAGGACCAGACCTGTAGGATTGGAAAGCTACCATGTGGGTCAACTGAAGTCAACAGAGAGTTAGACTCGCAAAAGAGGGGCTGTAAAGTCAATATACTCCATAATAAATTTAGCTTATTTGAACAATTCACTCCCTTTCTCTTTTTCAAAAACGACTTGTTAGCAAAACGCATGGAGGAGCTTAGGTTTCATTTCACTTGATGTGAAAGCAATCCAACTTCAGGTCCTGGATTTCTGGAGTGCTTGATTAAGGAGATGCAGATAATCTGATCAATACTGCAGGAGGACAAAGGAAGAAATCTTTAAATTTAGAGCCCTTGGGCATGCTTTAGATCTTCTACCAAAAAAAAAAAAAAAGTGTCCTTTAGCAGCAGCTATAAACGTTACTTGTTGCTTTTGTTCCTGACCCTAACCTACAGAAAAAATGTGGAATGCTGAAGGAAATGAAAATCATTTAATGTGGTCCCCTGAGTGAGAGGCGAGTAGGGCAACATGACCTCATTGTGGGTTTTTCTTCTGGGAAAGGCACATTATAATTTCCTTTTCTATAGCTGATATTTCATTGCTTTTTTTCTGTCACTGATGGTGATACTACTTATCACCTGAGTGGATATAATCTTTGATCTAGAAAAATATCTGTAATCCTTCAGTTTGCTAAGCTGCCAGTGAAAGTCTAGAAATAACTGACATTATGTCCCTTAAATATATATACATACATACACATACACTTGGAACAAAGACATTACATTTGGGAATTTTCCTAAATGA
This sequence comes from Pteropus vampyrus, assembly GCF_000151845.1. NCBI lineage: Eukaryota > Metazoa > Chordata > Mammalia > Chiroptera > Pteropodidae > Pteropus > Pteropus vampyrus. Next base: position 73,509 of record NW_011889400.1, read on the forward strand.
AAGTGCTAGTGGTGTGTGTGTGTGTGTTTCCATTGCCATTTTTAATAAAGTACATTTATAATTTTATTTTTATAAGTTACTGGAAAAGAGCAAAAAAATAATAATTTGGACAAAGGGACACAGAAAAAATGGAAGGTAAATAAACAGTTAAACTAAATATCCAACAAAATAGACATTTTTGACCCTGTGCAATGAAGTTCTCTCATCCTGGCCCCTAAGTACACACACTAGTTAGATCTTCCAAGGAATATCTGTTTTATTTTGTTTTTCACCTCCAAACTTACAAAGCTCATGGCTCTCTTTTAAAAAAAATTTTACTTAAACCAAGACTTTTTCCAAATAAGGTAGCTTTTCACAAAACGATTTCCCCTCCTACTTCTATGTTCCCAGTGTCAATAAGCCATAGAGGCTGCTATTTTCCAGAGCTGTCATTGTATTCTATAACAAAGCACTCTTCCTTTTAAGCTGAGCTGAACACTAGAAATGCTTTCAAACTAAAGCTTTCAAAGAATCTAGGCATTTTTTACCTTTAGCTATGGGGTCTGACTTAAGCAATTTCCTTCTTCCTCTTGACTGAAGCTCATTTTAAAATTAAAGAACAGTACTTGTAATCCCAATTTTCCTTCAAAGATGCTAAACATGATAAAAATAGTATCATTTGATTCTTAGGATAACAATCCATGATGTCTCAGGACATCAGTAGATACAGAGGCATCTGGGAGCCAAGAAACCCAGTGACCATACAGCAAATAGTCACTAGGTCAGCAGCAGAAACACTAGGGTCTTCCATCAAAAGCTTGCTGGAAATATTGTATCTAGAATGCTTTAGAAAGTAATATTACGGGCAGTCGTAACCAGATCTGGAAATTTGAGAATATTAATCAATTGACCAATATGTGAACCAAATTATTATAGAAGCTGCATAATCTCTCTTGCTTTTTCTTGAACCTAGCCCTCTGGTAGTAGTTTCTAGAACTCAAATGCTTTATCAAATCTCTAAGAGTCGCTCATGCTAATTTCTTTTTGTATGTAGTACCTAATGATATACCATGCACTGTGTTATGCATTAGGAATTTAAGTAAAAGAAGCATGAATAATGTACCATCAAGTAACTCACAGGTTTGTGGGGAAACTAGAAATCTTTGTCATTCTCCAGTGCTTAGATAAAGCATCACCTTTCATGAGAAGTCTTCCTTGGTCTATACTGTACAGTAGGCAGAAATCTAAGCTGGTCTCCATGATCCCTGTCCCCTGGTATGTTTATCATGCATAAGCCACTCCCCATGAATGTGGGCAGGATACACTCAGGGACCATGAATATGATGGCATGTCACTCTTGTGATTAGATTAGATTATCTGGCAAAAGTGAAGGGATTTTGCAGATATAATTAAGGTCCCAAATCATTTGACTATGAATTAATCAAAAAGGAGGTGATCTTGGGTGGGCCTGACTTGATCAGATGTAAACCTTTAAAAACAGGTATTGGGTCCTTTCCAAAGGGAGAGAATCTTCTGCTGGTCTTGAATAAGTAAGCTACCATGTTTTGAGGCAAAAATAAAAAATAAAAATAAAAAAGCTGAGAATAGCTCCTGTCTGACAACCAGCAAGAAAACAGACCTTAGTCATACCATCATAAAAAACTAAACTCTGCCATCAAACATGTGAACTTGAAAGAGGATCCTAAGCTCCAGAAAGAAACACTCCCCACCCGACATCTTGATTGCAGCCTTGGGAGACCCTGATCAGAGATCTAGCTAAATGGTGTCCAGACTCTTGACTCACAAAAGCTGTGAGATACTAAATGTGTATTGTTTTAAGCTGCTAAGTTTCTGGTAACTTGTTTCACAAAAATAGAAACTGGTACAATGCCCAGTGCCAGTCTGAAAGTATGCTATGAACAAGAATGAAGATAGATGGAAATGTGGCCATGGGGCAGAAGAAGGCAGTACATACAGAGAAGAATATGATCACTAGCTATCAAAAGACCTCAATTCTGGCTCTCCACTAATTCAATGTATGATAGTAAATACATCACTTTTCTTCTCTGGGTTCCACCAAGTTTACTAACACATAAAATGAAGTAGTTGAACTAAATAAACTCTGAGACCCCCTCCAATCTCCGATATTCTATGAAACTACATCGTCCATTACATAGGCCACTCCCCTTGCATCCACATCGCACCAAATGGCAGTTCACCATTAGCTGCCCTGAGCCCCCAAGGAACAGGTATTCATGAAGGATGAGCTTTTGGAAGAGTAGAGGGAAACTTAATCTTTTCTCCTCTTCTAAATATCTTCACAGTGGCCTTAAGAGCAATACAGATATACCTCTAAATGTACACAGCCTAGGAAGACTCCAATAATTAAATTACACTAGATATCAAGAGCTCTAAAGGGCCTCTGGTCTCATAGACCTTTAGATCCCTGCCTACCTCTTTTGGAATCGGAAGCAACTGATTGTAACTTTCTCCCAATTATCACTTTTATTTCTCAAATCATATAATAGCTACCATTTACTGAGCACCTGATATTAAAATACTATCTCAGGTGTTTAATATACATCATCTCTTAGGGCGGATCGATAACTTATTGAAGGTCGCACAGTCAGTAAATGGGGGTGAGAATTCTAACCCAGGTCCCACTCAGGCCAAAGCTTGTGCTTTTTCCTCTGCATGATACTTATGCTGATATCATAGCATTTACCCATATGCCCTCATCCACTCAAAAAAAATTTCACAACCACTCATTCGTATGTCACACTATAGAGTGACCTATCACCTTGGTTTGCCCAAGACTGAGAGTTTTACCAAGATGCTGAACTTTCAGTGCTGAAACCAAAAATATCTCAGGCAAACTGGGATGAGTCAGTCACTGGAGCACCTGTGCTCAGGGTGGGGGAGGAGAGATGCACAACCAGAGCTCAGGAGACATATAGAAATATAAAATGAAATTCTAAATGCAAAGCTTTCTCTGAGAGTCAAACACTTTATTTCACTTCTTGGTCACAATCTAAGGGGACCATGCAATCTTTTTCCATGCAATCTCTTAAAAGAACTACACTTGATATTCTAAATCACGGACAAAGCTCTCTGCTGGGAGGGCTCCCAAAACCTGGGTACCAGGTTTTCTCAGTCACCTGCAGGCCTAAGGCCATTCAATCTAATACTCTGCCTGAGATACAGAAGGGTTTGAAGCTTAACTATTTTCCCTTTAGCCATAGTTGTTCTTTGATCAATCTAATACCTAAATTCCCTGAGAACAACTTAAGACTTTTATAAAGTTGTTGTTATTCTGTTATCAGACTCTAACCCCAAATTCATTAAATCTCTTATCAACCTAATAGCAATAGCTCAACTCTGATACAGGGCTGTTGGTCTTCTCTTGAAACTTCATTACTCTCTATGCTGGAGACAATAAAAAAAGATAGGTCAGGCTGTTGACTGAGAGAATATTTAATCTTAAATTTATATCCTTAATTATGTGATACCTGATTCTGACCTCTCTGCTTTTAACTTGGAATTGACCATAAGGGCCCAGTGTTCAAATGGGCTAGACTTTGGGGCCCTTGGCCATTATGAACTATAAGGCTCCCGGTGACCCACTGGTTTCAGACACAGCTCTCCAAGCAGCTGAACTTCTCGCCCCCTTTTTATCAGAAGGAAGAACTAAATGTTCACAGTGCCAAAACCAAAATGCTCCTTTTGGCCTGGATGTTTGAGTATCTAAAGGAATGATACCCAAAAGTTCTATATACCAGATGACCCCAACTGGGAGCTGACGGTCCATTTTGGAGTGGTTTTGTCCTGAGGTTTAGCCCATTCAAAATGAAATGAGAAACAGCAAAGGAGCATCGCCATGCGCTCGGGGTGATGGCTGCTGCCTGCCTGAACTCACATATGCCAAGGCCACCACTTCCCGGTTTTAGGACCTCTAATAAATAATACCGCTTTTTCTAATGCAAGCATGGAATAAATTTAAAAATAAAACAAAGGAATGGCAGGTTTAGGCTCAAAATAATACTTTTATTATTGCTAAAGGTTAAATTAGAAGATGTAACTTAGAGAGCCACATATGCCAGAAAGCGAAACACAGAATTAGGTAGATTTGCACACACCTCCCAAAAGAATTAAAGAAAACTTTTCCATGGAGGGACAGTGGAGAATTAATATTCTTGGCAGCCAGGGAGGTGGAAGGGGGGTTAGGGGAATGGGAAGAACTGGGCTGCTTACTTCCTGTTTGTTCTTCCCAAAGTTACCACCCAGATAAATCACTCCCCTTCTCCATCTTTAAAAATAAAGGATCTGAAGAGTGGGTACGAGTTAGACTAATTGATTTCTCTCCACTTGAAGAAAACATCAAGCACAGCTACAAAGTGCAGCCCCAGCTAAGAAGTGGCTTTGCTCCACTAAGGCAAGAACACTCAACAGATTTTTGATGTGTACCAGAAAGGAGGAAAGAGAAAAAGTCAAGCTGAATTGGGTGGTTAAAAACTGTAAGTGCTCTAAGATGAAAGAGGAGCAGAGGGGAAGAAATGGTAAAGACTTGAGCAGGTTTCTCAGAGGAAGAGAGACTGCAGATAGACTGAGAGAAATGAGCGGACTTTGGATGGTCAAAAGGGAGGGACGATATTCTTGTGTGAAGGAGAGTACCAACTTAGACGAGTGAGAGTTAGTAAGGCTTCCACCATTCCGAGAAGCTAAGGGCTTAATGCTGAAAGCAACGGGAAGCCTTAGAATTTTCCCAGCCGGAAATAATAGGCTTAAACTGGTGTGAATGCATTTGGAAACCAAAATTCCAACTACTACTTAAAACACTGGCTTAAACACATAATAATACTTTTACTATGCATAGAATTTTCACATCTACATAAATCGAAATTGTGACTCTACTATCCGTAAAAAGCAAAAAGAAAAATGTTAGAAAAAATATTCACTGCATTTCCATTTTCCAAAGAAATTAAAATTTCTGACAGGGCAAAGCCTTCAGGCTTAGGGGGTGGAGGGGTGGGAGGGAGGGGGCAGTAAGTACAAAGCCACTGTTGGTGCTTGGCTTGCGCTCTTTAAAGAATGTCCCTCCGGCCGGTGTTCAAAGTAGCTCCCTTATGGAGAGGCAGGAGCAGAGAGCTGTCTGCTGAGACAATCAAAGATGCTCTCTGTGTATGGGGCTCTCAAGAATCCCTCAGGAGAGCCTTGAAGGTTGGCCAATATCTCCCAGACACAGCTTACAGAGACAAAATTCAGAGAAAATCCTGAGACATAAAGCATTTTTAAAATTCTACCTTCTTTAGTCAGTCCTATGGAACTGTTTTTCAAATTTAAGTATCTCTACCCTCTCTCTCTAGCTGAGGCAATACTGTGAGAGAGAAAATGTGGTCCTCAGAAGTCTTGATTGCTCCTGTCATCCTGTAGCCTATTCCCTCCTCCAGTGGACCTCCATTCAGGGGTGCAGAATGTTCCCACCTTTTCCCCATTTCTGTCCTTCATAACCTACCTCAGAGAGGTTCACCTTCACTCTAGCTCACATGATGATCAAGAGTCATTTGCATCTGACACTTTGAGCTCTGTATGTACAATGAAGGCTTTTTCTCCATGAAAGAATTTGAGCCCCTGGGAAGCCAGAGACAGGAAGATTTCTACAATGAGCTTTCTGAAACCTCAAACCTTAACCCAAGGATAATAAGTTCCTGACCTTGCCCCCAGCCTCCATCACTTCCTGGCTTTGCATGCACCTGTTCCTTCCAGGCCAATCCAGCTGTGTCCTTTAGAGGCTGTGCTTCTCTCTTCCTCCAATGGCAGGAACACCTGCTTCTGGTATGGAAACTGCATCCCATCAGAGCTGCAAGACTGCTCTGGCCCTTTTGCTTTGATCTTCTCCTCACAGTCCACACAAATGCCTGAGGATACCTCTGCCCTGCAGGCCTGCATGGCTGTGCTGAGCAAGCCTCAGCCTTGTGTGTTACAAGTGAGATGAGAACACTGTGCTTTACGCACCTTCTCCAGGTTACTTCGATCCCCAGGGGCCAGCTTGTCATTCATTTATTCAATCAACAAAACTGGCAAAGCACTTAGCTAGAAGGGATATGAATTATGATATCTGTCTTCAAGAACTTTGGATATTAGAATTTTAGTATGAGGAGGGACCTTGGAGGCCATCTGCCCAATTCTTTCCTATAATAGCAATCATCTTTCCAATATCCCTGACAGGCATTGGAATAGAAGCAACCCATTTCCTCCATGGACAACTCCAGTTCTGAGAAATTATTTTTCTACAGTGAACCCAAATCTGCCCATATGTTGGTCTATTTCTAATGTCTAGAGACAAATGCCTATTCACCAAATGTTTGCATGGTTCCTTCTTGACTGTTCTCATAGGCAGCATCAATACCTGCTGGTGGATTCACTCATTCCTCACTAAGAATTATTTCTGGATACTTTCCCATCCCAGCTGCAATACTGGGGACAGGCTCCGGTGTCTCAGGGTGTCCGGAGAAATGTGGTGACCAAGTACAGATGATACTCCAGAAGTCGGGTACACAATCATCCCAGTACACAGAGAGGCTTCTGCTGTCCCTGAGCTGCTGCTATGCTTCTCTCCTTGTGACCTTTGTGTCCTCCAGAGACATTGGCTGAGAGAGGCAGGGCTGTGCTCTAGATCAGACAGCAAGAACTCCGGGTTCAGATTGGCAAAGGTTCTAATAACAACTCTGTCAGTTACTGGCTATGTGACCTTGAACACTTACAGAACCTCTCTAGTCCCAGTTCATCATGTGTAAAATTAGGATGATAATGCCTTTCTTATCAGGTTATTATGAAAATTATGTGGTATACTACATGTAAAAAAAGCATTGCACAAATTAAGAGAACAATTATCAGGAGCTGTTATTTTTGTAAGTACTACACAAGGGTCCAAAGGCCAGATTGGACTAGGAAAAAAAAAAAAGGGTCTGTATTGCTTTTCATGGTTTGCTATTGGTCTCTTCTTTCCAGCAGAGTCCTAGCCATCTGGATTTAAAGCTGTTCTCCCTGTTCCCCTGCTGGCGAGAAGGGAAAATAAACATCATTCCCTTGATGTGTTAGATTTATATCCTAGGAGAGCTCAGTCCCTGCCAAGAATGGATCTGCTTCTCAGCAAGACAGAGACTTTCTCTGTCTGTGCCAAGATCCCAGCTGTGCTCACGTAGACGACTGGGGTCAGACATGACGCAGAGAGTAGCAGGACCAACATTTGACTTCCTGCTGCTCCATATCCACATCCCCATGGTCCCTGCATGTCCTATTCACAGATGAGGTCACATCACAGCCTATCTCATTGGTACCAGTGAAATTCCCACTCCTCACCTTTAGCCACAAGCCTCTGCTATGCACTAAAATATTAGAAGTGAGGCTAGAAATTGTTTCCTGGAAGTAGTAGCAGTCACTGAGATATTGAGAAACATCACAGTTAATGATGGGTCTCCTTCTCTCAAATCTGGACATTATGGAATTGAGGTGATTATTTTTGTGTCCCTGGCAAGCAGCAATATCCTGCAAACTGGACTCCCTGATTGAACATTACCATATGTTTATTCCCTTGCCATCATTAAATCTTAGCTGTGCCCCAGACTTAGATCTTGCCTGGTTTGTTAAGGAAAGGGGTATTTGTGTCATACCACTAACCTCAGACCTTCCTGGAAGTGGTCATAATTCTCGAAGGGTTTTTGTCACCAAAGACTCAGGTTTTGTTTAGAAGTGAAAGCCCTTCCTTCTGATTACTTCTGCTTCTCCTTCCTCATCTGTTTTCGAACTTATTTAAAACTTTAGTTTGGGAGAGAGGGATAAAATTTATTTATTCCACACTTTCCACTTTCTTATGAATAAATTATTTGGGAGAAAATTTTCACTCCAGGAGGAGAGTGATCCCCAAGTAGCCCTTCCTTCACCCTGGAACAAACCCTGATCCTCCCTTCACCTTCACTGCCTGCCTCTCCATCCTCTCTTTAACTGCTTGAAGTCAGGCCTTTGTATTTCTCACCTGGTTTTCTGCTAAACCTCATAATAACATTACCTGCCTCTAGTTGTCCTACATCTCAGTCCTTCACACATTGATTCATTGCCCTTCTCATTCCGCAGGCTGACGTCAGAGTGGTCCACTTCTGGTCCATTTCTACTCCCAGATAAAATCCAGGGGCTTTCTCAAGGCACATGAGTCCCTTTGTGCAAAGCATCAGGACCTGTTCTATTTCCTGAATGTGTGATGCTGTCTCTTTCCTGCTGTCAAAATTGGCTTCCCAGGGCCTGCCACTCTACTGTGCCAATAGCCATCTCAGTCCTGTCGTAACTAAAAATGCTTTGCTTTTGGCTTCCTTTCATTCCTGCAGGCTTTCTGGGGTTCTCACCAAGTCTGCAGCTCACCTTCTCATTAGGTGATTCAATAGCCTAAAACTCAGGAAATGGAAATCCAGCCACACGTGACCCAAGTTTCCTGGCTCCGCATTTCCCACAGAAGGTCCACTGCCTTCGTTTTGGCCTCCTGCCTACAGCTGATCGTGGTCCCATCTGTAGTTGTCTCTATCAGAAGAACAAAGAGGGGCAAGGCTAAAAATTAAAAAAAAAAAAAAAAGAATAAGAAGAAGGAGAAGAAGAAGAAAGAAGGAAAAAGAAGAAGTAGAAATTTTCATTAAAGAAGACCAGGCCCTATTTCTGAAAGGCTTCCTTCTTTGAAGACCGGTACTTATCACCCAGGGTCCCAAAAGAAGCCCAGGCCCTAGGAGCTTAGATGAAGAGGGAAAGTCTTCAGCACTGTAAGCCAGACCTTCAGGCCACAATCTTGTGTACCATGAGATAGAGATGCTTGTTTGTAATTTCCAATTCCACTTTCACTGAACTGAGCAATCAATGTTTCAGCCTTTTATGCTCCCAGTAGGGTGACTCAATGGCACCCTCCTCCCTGTCACCACACTCTCAATTCCTCTCTCACCCCTACTCCCCAGGTCACTTGCTGCTTCTCATACCCCTACTATGCTTCATCCTGGGAATATACAGATCTCCACGATTTCATCCTGTCCAAAACCTTAGTCTAATCATATCCCAGTGCATTAGACCACTGTCAGTCTGCCCTAAGGCACATTTTTTAATCAAAAAGGAAAACTAAAGATGCCAGCCCCTGCTGGTGGTTGTCAGGCTGGCACCAAAGCCTGGCAGAGGCAAGCAGCCACTGGGCTAGCAGTTGGGCATCAGCTTGCCTGAAACACAAGACAGTAGAAAGGGCTTTTTATTTTTTCTTTTCCTTTTTTCCCCTGTTACTAAACTTCACTTTCTTTTAAAAAGTTAAGGTGTTAAACTAGATGATTTTTAATTACCCCTCCTCTTTGTCCCCCTAATAAACACATGCAATGAAGCACATAAAGAGGAGGAAACCCATTCAAATTATTGCATATTTATACATGTACAGGCCGTGGATAGGTAAAGACCTCTGATATGGGGAAGCCCTGGAGGAACAGCTCGCAGATGTCAGGCCCTGGGTTCTCTGTAGGTTCCTCAAGCATGTTTTGTGCCCTTAGGAAATACAATAATTCAAACAGCCTCCATCATCATGCCTACCCTATCCCCACCCCAGTGCTTCCCTTCACTCCACATTGAGGGGCCAGAGTTCTTACTAAATGCCTCTTCCTGAACATGGGTCAACTCAGTCCATCCCCATCTACACCTGTTTAAGTGAAAGTGACCAGTGTTGACCTCCAGGGAAGCTTCTATCACCCACTCACTCTCCTTCCAAAAGTAGAAGCTGCTTCCACTTTCGACAACACTTCCTGGTCAGACTGGAAACCAGTCTTTCATAAACGGATTCCTTAAGGTCTATCTAGTCTTGTCCCTAAACTAGTGTATTCTTTCAGCTCAGAAATATATCTGACCATGACCCTCTACTAAATGGGATAACCAGATTTGCAAAATCTCTGGAAGAACCTCCACTTATATCAACCAGTGATAGATTTGTGTTAGGGCATTCTCAATGACATTCAAGTTCAAAAACTCCAGCCTCATCCATGATACTGTCCCCAGATAAAGCAGACATCCAGCAGAGCTGGTATTCTCATTGGCATCTTCAAGAATAATAACATTTTTCTCCACTGGAAAATTGCTCGTTGATCCACATTCAGTGTCTTTTTGCTGCAACTACATTTAAACACAAATATTTCCCTGGCTTTCCAAGAGATTTTGTTTTAAACTCTGGAAATCCCCCAATAACTGACCCTAGCCTCTTGCAAAGGAAAAAAGCAAGGAGTTACTGAACAGAGTAAATAAAATCTCAATTAGATTGCCCTGATCAGGGAATAAAAATCACTGAAAGCCTTTATTCATGTATCCAATCCTCACTTCCTCCTAGGCATTGTCAAAAAAACATTCTCTAGTTGAAAAGACATTACAGTAAAGAACATTAAAAAGATTTAAAAAAAAGATCACTTATATTTCCATCACTCTCACAAAGATTTTCATTTTTCTAACCCTTGCCTATACATGAAAACAAATGCTACGAAGTTGGATATAACTTTGATATAATATTTGTAGGTTTTCTTTTATTTTATGTTACAAATACATTTTTGAATATTGCTACAAAGTCTTCAATTATAACTCCTAATGATTACTGAATAGTCCATTGATTTGATTAGCTTAACTTATTTTATACTTTCCTAATATCAGACTTTTAGGCAATTTTCAGATTTTCTCCTTAACAGATAATGCTGCAATGAATATCATGGTGTATAAAGCTTTGTGCCTTTATCGGATTATTTTTTTAAGAGAAATTCTCAGTAGGGAAATCCCTGTATCAAAGCATAAACTTTTTGTGGCTCTTAAATATTTTGTCCTATCCCTTTCCAATCAGGCGATATTCTTATCCCTTGTAATTGCAATTTATAAACACAGAGCTGGGGGAATAAATGTCCGTGTTTGAATTCTTAAAACAAATGAAAACATTCTTCTCCAAAATAGTAACCAAAGATCCGAACTCACACTCTACACCAAGGCAATTTCAATCAATTTCAACCAGACAATGCTCTTCTAACATTACAGTTCATGGGTCATTTCTATACTCTCCCTCTTTGACCAAACATCAGGAAGGTAGCTCCCAGTTGCTCCTGCCACAAGCTGGTTAACTCTGACCAACACTCTGAGTGCAGATTTTTCTGGGTCTAGAACTTCTTTGTCCTGACTTTCCATTCTGCCAGTGTTCACTTTCCACCAGCATTAGTAGATTCCACTCCTTCTTGGTCTGGGACAAGGTTCTCTTTCCGATTGCCTTGACAACTCCATCACTTCCCCAAGGCTCCTGTTGTCCAAAAAGGGAACCTCTCTTTTTAGCGTCTCTACCTTCATCAGGTCCAAATGCCTCTCCCATCACCATTATGTCATAGTTTTAACACCAGGGTGGGAGAGAGTGGGATGAGGCTTTTAAAAAGGAAACGGAGGAGGAGACTGAAAGTATTATTCAAATCCTCACTAAAAGCAAAAAGCAAGAAAGGTCTGAAAGAAACAATAATAACAAGGTTGTTATCCTCCCAAGCCTCCAGCCAGGAAAAAGAAATGAGTTGCCTTCCTTTAGCAAAATTGGAAAGTTTGAAGATTAGTTTAATAAAAGAAGGTTCACATACAGCTAAAGAGACCATTAGCTAGTGATGTGTGTCAGATCCCAGAAGTTCCAAAAACTGAAGAGCCCTGGAGAATTGGTTGAAAACATCAAGGTCACCTGAATTGAGATTCTTCACAAATAACCTACCATCGTATCCTAAGGGGTGGACAATCACAAAATCAAAAGCTCGGTGGTGTGGGAGATGAGGTTTGGCAGTTCCAATCACCAGTCAGTGCTTAGGCAGTACTCAGGATAAGGCGAAAAGTCAAAGCACACTTCTAGACGATCCCATATCATGGACAATGTAGCACCCATCCCTCATTTCTCTAGATTGCAGCTACCTAGACTAATTAAAAAAGAAAGAAAAAATGAAGAAACCTTGATAGTTATATGTTTATTTTTCTTTTCAACCCATGTTAAAAATAATCTCTTGTCTTCTTAAGTCAGATTTGACTAGAATGTGGATAAAACACACAGAAATGCATGTGCTAGGACTTGAGAGCAGTGTAAGAAGATGCAAATGCAGACTTGCTAAGGAAGACAATCCCTTTTAGGCTTTTACTACTCTCCTCTAGCATTTTGCTCTCAATCACTATTCATTGGACAAAGATACAAAGTCAAAGTCAAATCTCTGCCCTCTCCGAGCATGAGGTTCAGTTCCCCGGATGTTATAGATGTTGATCCTTTTAATTGAAAGTCTACAGAATTTCCACTTAAAGTCTAGAAACTCGCAACACTATCTCAGGAATCTCCAAAGTCAGTTTTGGGAGAGAAAAGGAAGTGAGGAAGTAAAGAAGAAAGGAATGGGAGGCAGGGGGAGCAGTATGACTCCCTACTATGTATCATGCATTTCACCTTTATTATCTCACTAAAAGGAAGGAATTATTTCAATCAGCAGCAAGTAAGGAAACCAAAACATAAAGAGGATAAATGAGTTGTTAAAATCATTACAGAATAAGTGGCAGAGCCATATCTAAGCTTGGAATCAGTACTCTTCCGCATTCCATACAGCTGGATTCAGATACCAGAGGTCCACTGAAGTCAACTTGTGAGGTAACTACAGAAATTCTAGAACATACGCTCCACAGAAGGATGCACACATCATGACAGTAGTAGCCATATACATATATATGCTCAATAAATGTTAGCTATTACTATTAGCTTAATATATTTAACTAGTAAATAAATAAATTCTCATTTCTAAATAATTTCACCTCATCATAATAATAGCTGCTGCTTTTTTTGTGTTTACTCTGTGCTGGGCACCATGGTAAGAGCTTTAAGTGATTTATTTTATTTAATTTCCACATTTCTCTGAGGTAAAATTTATTATCCTCATATTAAAAATGAGAAAACTGAGGCTCAGAAAGAAGGAAAACTTGACCAAGGTTAGAAAATCAACATGGGACAGAATTCGGTTTCGAACCCGGACCTCTGTCCCCAAGGTCTGGGCTCTTAATCATTCCATTGTCCTGCCTCCCTCTATGGAATTTTGTTACTAATCAGAACAGGGAAGTAGTTTTAAAAAGAGGGGGGATGGGGTACACGTCTTCACATAGAGGAGTTCTCACAATGAAGTTGCTCAGTAGAGGACCTTAGAGATGGAGAGAACAGAGACAGACTTTCAAAGCAGGCTGACCGTGGAGCACTGCTTGGGGTTCTGCTGTGTTGTCACTGATTACAGAGCAAGTCTGAGCTTCTCAGAGATCCTCTGGCACCCTTCAAAGGCAACGTGATCTTGGAAGGTTTACAGCCCATGCAGTCAGAGATGGACAGGAATTTGCCAAATCCGAAGGCAGGAAGCAGGATGACTTTACAAGCATGATGCTCTCATGGCAATTCAAGATCCAAGTAAAAAGTGAACCCTTAGTCTCAAAGAAATGAAGTCTGAGTCCCATTGGTCAGACAGTTTCAGAACAGATGGCTTTAAAAGCATAAGAACATCAAGTTCCCAGAAAGGCAGACTGGTAGTGAGAAATACTTCCTTTCAGAGAAGAAGGCAAGAGGAAAGAACTAGAGAAAAAGCATTCTGCTTTCTCAATAACACAGAGATTATCTATACCTGTCCCATAGTCTGGGCGTTGAATACAAACACCTGCCTCCCCCAACCAAAGCCTGAGCCAAAAGAATAGGAAGAACATTTCAAAAGGGACAGGATTAAAGAAAAATGCAGTGCTACTAGTGCACCACTAAAGGGTTTGCTGGAACCACTGCAAGAAGAGTAGCCCTCAGCCAGGTAAACTGGGCTGAGAAAGGGATGTGGTGGCAGCATCATTATCATTTGGCAAGAACAGGGAACTGGAAAAGCAGTTTTAGAGAAAGGACAGAGAGCAATGTCACAGAAGTGCCTCTGACAGCTGGTGTCTTTGGGGAAGAGGGACAGGCCAAAGTACAAAGGAGAAAATGTTATGGCTTGATGCCACTTGCCCTCCAGCAACAAAATCACATCATCGCACCAAAGAAGGATACAGGTGCATGAAGTTAGTATAGTTGTTTCTCTACTTCAAAAGCAATCTGAGGCATTTGCCTAAAATATATAGATACATATATGCTAAAAAACGTAGCATGCCATTATATTTAAATTTATTAGCCGACAAGCATTGTGTTGTACCATCTGCTACTCCACACTAAACTTCCTGTAACTAAAGATGCGCAAACCCTAGAGAATAAGCATTAGGTAAAATAGATTCATTTTATATAATTGAACATAATTGTGCATGTAATGTTTTAACGTAATATTACTCAACAGCTGTGCAAATAATGGAAGGGTTATTCACCATAGACCATATGCTGGCAATGAGATATGAAGGAAGCACACTAACCGACCAGTGAACCCACAACCTCACTGGAGTGATGTGATGGCTTGCTTTAGAAAATTGTTCACGTTAAAAGCTAAAATGGAAGCAGAGCACCACAGAACTCAAAGGCAAGGGGGTGACGTTATCCCCCAACTCCCACTGCAGAGAAGGGCCGTGCTTTTGCACTTCGTCAGCCTTTACCCATGTCATCCTGTGCTCTTCCCAAGGTTAGCTTTTTCTGCATGGCCTCTCTTCCTTTTCTATAACTTTTATGATGCTTTATATTCTTTTTTTACAACCACATATTGACTAACCACAAGCGGACATTTGCTTTCCATTCTATTTTAAAATAATAGGACAAGTGTGCTCTAGAGCCAGAATTCTAAATCTCTAAATGACTTTTGTTTACATTCTCATTAAACTTTTTCATGAAGATCATAAATTTTCGCTATTATCTGGGTAGAATTTATTATGCCAATTTTAGAGATAAGAAAACTGAGGCTTGGTGTTTCAGGCAATCAACAAATGTTTACTGAGTAGCTAGTATGGGCCAGGTTCTTATAAGTCATTTGCCTGCAGTGGTACAAATACATAATGGCAAAACTAAGGATTAGAACAAAACATTGTTATTTACATTAGTTACTTTAGTGGTTCACTGCCAAATGACTTTGAACAAGCTGCTTAATGTATCTATGACTCATGTTCAACATTTATGAAGGAGGAACAAAAAAAAACCCAGCTAATTGGAATATACCTACACAGACCCCTTTGATCAAACATAAAAATTTTTAACATCTGATAAAAAATCAGTCCATAAACATCAAGTTAAATGTATTCCCCTTCAGCCCTTGATTCTATTAATTCTATTCTACCCTTCCCTTTAAAGCTTATACACATTTTTTTCAAACTTGCTTGCTATAGTGGCCATTTCAAATCTGTACAATAAGATGAGATATATCTTTTTCTGATGTATTATGCTAAGAAGTGTCTTACCTGCAGGCTAACTATTGTAAATTGCCTCAATATCCACTATATTATACGTTTCACATTGTTCTGCCTGTAATATTAAAGCTTGGTCTCTTGGAAAATATTATAAGGGAATTTAACTATACATAAATATTAATAGGTACAATAAAATAAGAACAGCATAAAAGTATTTCAGTACTAAAATTTAAATGTGTTGGAGCCTAAGGAGAATCTTTTACTCTTTCTCTTTTTGTAAATGACTTTCAACTCACATAAAATAATGAAATTATAAAAAAGGAAAATAAAAAAATACAAAAAAATATTTATTACAATATATTAAGGAGAAAAGTTAGTGGCTTAGAAAGCCCCAAGATGACAAAGAAAATAATATTCTAGAATTGAAACAAGTCATCACAATTGCTCAAATGCCATTCTCCACCATGCTATAATGACTTTTTTACTAACACTCAGACAAATGTAATAATCTCAAACTATTTTAAGGTTGAGATAAGGTTATATGAAAGAGTTACTGAAGCCAATAAATATCAAACTTGAAACTGACATTTGGTCTCAGATTCCCAGTGTTTGCAACAATTTCAGCACAGGTGGTAAGTACAATCACCGTATGTTCAAACTAGAGCATCTGCAGAATCAGAACTAAAAGATTGTCAACTTAAATGCATGTTCTTTTCGGTACGGAAAGTAGTTATTTTAAGATAGAGTGAGAATAATTTAGCTTAATTCCAATTCTCTTGATAAACTAAAGATTAACCAATCTGCCAAGTGGAGTTCTGATTACTGAGTTTCATTTCTAAATACATTCCGAAGAGATCTATACAATTTGGATAAGGGATTATGGTTAAAAATGTAACTAAATTTAAAAGGAGAGATTTCATAATCCCTTAATCTCTCTGATTTTCAGTTTTCTTTTCATGAATTCAGGAAGTAGAGTTGGGTTATGGCTCTATAGCAATTCTACAATTACCTTAAAACCACGAAAGTTCAGATCAAATGTAAGTCTTCTGAGGTAGTTTTCACATCAACTTAGAAACGAATAAATTGGCTTAAAAAGTACAATCTCAGCTCTCTTGCCTGATCAGTTTCAGGAGACCCTTTGCTACAGAAGCAAGTAGCAAAGCCTGCCAAATCAACTTTCAGAAATATCCAAAATTTGACCACCTCTACCACTGCTGCACTGACCCAAACTACAGAAATGAGCAGATGCAATAGTGTCCTAATTGTTCTCCCTGTTTCCATTATCACTTCCTGCAATCCATTCTTTATATAGTGCCAGAATGATCCTGATTGTAACTTACTTTTCGAGATGGCTGCCCACCCACGACCTTCCTTGTCTTCGCTATACTCTTCCCTAGCCAGAGCTGATTGCATACATGATCTAAGTTGGGTCAATGAGATCCTGTATCCCTGGAATCCGGAATTAGGATTCATAGCCCTAAATCATTTTTTGTTCAACACTTGACATATGATCTATCTGGTAGTTATAGAACTGTCTACTTCTACCATATGCACAAAGAAGGAAGAAAAAAATCAGTTTCTGTAAAGAGAAAATATAGCAGATACCTGGAGAGAAATAAAGACAAAATTCCATGCTGAGAGAGAGAAGGAGGGAGAAAGAAAGGTTAAAAAAAAAAGGGAGAGATGGAGGGAGAGAGGAAGAGAGAAATATTGAGAAACAAAGATAGAGACACGCAATGAACTATCACCTTGGTTCCTCGCGACTTGCCAATTGCTGATTACAGGCACTTGTTGGGACTCAAAGTCCTCTATATTCTTATAATAAATACGCTTTATTTACCAACAGCAACTTTAGTCCCACCCTAGAGATGCAGAGGCAACAGCCTTCCTTAAACTCTACCAGCTTCTTTATTCCACATCTCTTAGACTACTTCCCCAAAAGAACACCAACTGATGCATGAAGGGTCTTCAATTAGACCACCTGTTTCCATCACTCACTAGCTGTGTGACCTCAGAAAAGTCACTTCTCTAAACTTCAGTTCTGTCATCTGTAAAGTAGGGATCATTCCCTACTCCTTATAGGCTTCTTTATAGAGTAGTGAAGGCAGAGTAATATGTAAAATGCCTAGGTTGTAACTTGTAGGCACCTTTAGCATCATCATTATCATCATTATTTGAACAGGCCTATATTATAGAATCTATGTGTTACAAGCTGAACTTATTAATGAGAAGTTTTAACTACTGGTAAGTTCTCCTGCAGGACATATGAAAAAAAACAGAACTTAGGTGCCATTGTTTTGCTTTATCTTAATCCAGAGCCAGCTACACATTGGCAAGAGGTGATACAACATCCTAACGTAGTATCTTTTTAACACAGAAAGTCCTCTTTTCAGGATTAATATCCCAATAATAATTATGCTTTGCTGTGACTCCCAGTCTGTTTTATTTTTTTGCTTATTCTTCCTTGATTTTTCACTTATCAGGATGGCACTGTGGCATCTGAACCAAAGGTGGCCAGTGCAATAACAGAAAAAAAGTGCTCATAATGACACTCCAGTCTAAAGCAACAGCAGAAACACAGTGTTTAGAGGGTTCAGCCAAAGGGCAATGTCCAGGCCAGAAGATGCACTAATGGGTGGTCAAATCTTTGGTTCCAAGGCCAGATGGACCAGCGGTCTCAGATGCTGCCTCTGAGGGGTGTCAGTAACGCATCTTGTGTTACTCCAACCAGCTGTGCAGCTTTTGTGTAGCCCCTTCTTTGAAGAAAGCATAACTCTGTTATGGCTGCAACTCCTCTGAGAATGTCCTCTCCCTTTAAGCTCATGAATTTCACTTTCCTAACCTGATAAAAGGTTCTGTGTTGGATGACACATGCATGTGGGATGATTACACAGAAACCATCAGAGAGACAAGACTGTCTGCTCTTATTAGATTTGATGGCTAGGCAAGACACATGCTGCTGATCTATAAAAGCTATGAGGACAAGAAAGATTTAAATTGGGTTAAGGTGACTTAAGGCAGAATTCAAGATGCTAGTCACTTCAGAAATGAAATCATGCTGTTATTCCCTCCAAAGTCTTCTTCAAACATCTGTGCTCAAACCACAGAGACATTCCATACCATCACATCTGAAGGCCTTGCAGTAAACAGAATCCAATGTATAGAGAAGGGTCAGGAACACGAAGTAAGAAGGGTAAGGAAAAGTAAAGCCTGTACTCCCCCAAAAGTAAGAGAGCCTAAAAGGGGCATGGCAGTCAATCCAGCCACCATGGTAAAGCCACCAAGCCACTTCTGATAAAATCTAAATAGAGCACAGTATGCTACTGTTAGGAAGACAAGAAGAAAAAAAAAAAAAAAAGGAATTTGTTTATTTCATTTAGTAAATATTTACCGGAGTCCTGTAAGTCAAGCACTAAGTTCAGCCTTGTTGGGACCAATGTGACTAAGACTCTCACATATAAGTGTGTCTCAGAGGGATAAAAATGAGGGTCAAAATTTTACTCGAAAAAGCAACTTTGAATATGTTCTGGCAAGAAATAAGTTGAGATCCTAGAGTCTTGGGTCATGTGACATAAAAGGGCTAATTTGGATCTGAAAGTACAAAGGGAACCTTTATAAATGCACCATTTCTATCATAAGAACTCAGTCTGGCCCTCATCATCATAATTATCCAAATAGCCTATATTATAAATCCACTATGTGTTGTAATTTGAACTTATTAATGAGAAGTTTTAACTGCTAAAATGTTCTTCTGGATGACAGATTAGAAAACGGAATTTAGGTGCTATTGTGTTTGCTTTATCCTAATGCAGAGTCGACTATATCTAGGCAAGAGGTGATACAATATTCCAACATAGCATCTTTTTATCATCTGAAACATGTTACTGGCTGACTTTAGGTGGACTTGTCTCCTTGAGGATTTCAAATGTTTCAAAAGTATCCAGCTAAAGTGGATACTTTAGCTGGAGAAGTTTGTCCCTAGCTACCTTCACAATTCACACCAGCCAATCCCAGTGCTGACTGCGCTCTTTCTGTACCTCAACAACGTGGTGCTTCCAGGAGCAGTCAGTTCTGTGCTCTCCTTAACTTGTCTCCAATGAGACACGGATCCAGAGCTGAACTATGTGACCTTGAACCAGTTAAGACGAGAACTATTTCAGAACATTCTCAGGAAACATTTTGGTGTTGCAAATGCACATCAAATGGAAACAGCAGTACAGCGTGATCAGGAACTGAAGTATTTCTCCATAATCTATACAAAATGTACAATGTTAAGTAAAACAAATTTCCCTCCTTCTTGGTGCAGTCTTGAAGGGGACTCATTTCCTTGCAAGGCTTCTCTCTTAAATGTCAACTCTATTTTATATAAATAACGTTTATCTTCATAGTAAAAATATGATCATTGTTAAAATGTTTTTTTAAAGAGTTGTCTCTCCATCTTAAAGCAATTGTTATTAATGATTTTATGTATTTCCCTCCAATATGTTACTACACAAAGTTTCTTATATGTGTTTTACCACAGTTGTTATTGTTTTTTGCATATGTTTTTAGAATCTGGTTTTATTTCATTTAACATTAGATTAGAAGTGACTGATCTTGCTTTACAATAATTTTCATTTGTATCAGTTTTCCAAATCCTGCTTAACAGTTCATCGCTATTGTCCATTTAGAGAACTCCAGAAGTCACTATAAAGAGGTTTTCTCTCCTGTTTCTCTCATTCTCTCCTTCTCCCTCTCTCTCTCCCTCTCCATCTCCCTTGCTTTCCTCTCCTTTAACTCACATTATTGTGTAGAGAAAGTATCTGCTGTTATGAGCATCTAGGACAGCTCAATTCAAGCTCAGACTCAAGACTAAGGAGCTCTGTGATTAAAAACATAAAAACTCATCAACCTTTCAATGATGTTGGAAAAATAAATATGGACAGCTCCAATATTAAATCTTTATTTTAGCCCTGATGTCACAGTGAGGTGACAGATATCATTTATGCTCATGCACAACACTCTAAAAAAGTTGGTAGTATACTTTGTAGGGACACAGAGATAATCCTCTCCATGAAGTTTATCATTACTTTAAAATGGAAATAATATTTCTCTCCTGAGTATTTTAACTAAATTCTGCTTTTAGCTATCACATATTCATCTTATTCCACTTAGTTCTGCCATTATCTGGGTGTAAATATTTCCTCCACAGGTAATAACGACTGTGAGTAAAGTCATTGATTCATCCATAGAAATATGAGTACTGACTGTACTGACTTTACATGTCTAATAAGAGTAGGCAACTAATAAATTTTCAAATAAATTGTCACTAAACAAATGTTCATTGGTTGCCTAATATATACCAGGTACTAGAATTTTATCACATTTTATTCCTTCTCAGGAAAATATAGAATTGGCTCTTGCCAAATGCAAGGTAACAGATTTGAGCTTAAAAATCCAGCAAGTATATTTTACACAGTAAGAAAACACCTATTTCAATGCTTTCTCTAACTTGGTATCCGTGTCTAATAGAGCCAATAAATTAAGCCCTGTTCGTAAGGAAAAATACATTGAGCAAAATTCAGACTGGGGAGTTACTATTAAACAGTAAGCCATAAAATAACTGTAAACCTATTTATGAACTACCTTGAAAGTCATTTCAGGATAGTAGAGAAGGAACTGATTACCAGGAACAATAACTGCCAGGATCTTTTACACCAGTTCCTTATAAATGGGAGTCACCTTAGCAATCTTTACCAGCCTCCTACTGAGAAGAAAAGTAACTTGTATTTAAAGATTTATAATATCTACTTAAAGGTGACCTGGGATGGAATTTGCTATTTTTTTAACATCTAACTTCTCTAGGTCCATAATCACTGTTACACTGTGGCTAATCTTACATTGCCTTACAGGCTGTATCAATAAATGGCCTTTCAGTTCTCAAGGCCAGTTCTGGTCAAAATACTATTGGCCCCTGCCCTTGACTAACGAGAGGCTTAGAGGGTTTCTAAGACACACCCCCAGGCCCTAAGGATTTAATTAACCACTTCAGTGTTAAGATGTAGGTGTCTCAGTTGCCTATAAGCAATGCAGTGGGCCTGACAGCTAATAAATAGTCATGATGGCCCTCAATATGGTAGCAGGATAGCACTCTACTCTGGTGGCTTCTCCATAAGGGTAAGCTTTCTGTCAAAGTGAGTATCAGCAGCTCCTTCTCAATCTTCCTAACTACAGGAAGGGAGGAGGTCAAAGTCCTCCAGTGTCATCCATAACCACATTTCCAAAACTTCTCCAGATGAAAAAATATCCTCCAACATTCAGCTGGTTTACAGCCAACAATTCTTTACAACTAATTAGCATGTTTTCTCAGGATTCAATAAGATAGAGTTTTCAATTAGACACACTATTGATCAGGTTTTCTTTTTATTTCTAATCATGGTGGAAAATCAAAAATGCCTATTTTGGAAATTATCTAAGATAAATACACTATGATCATGCTCGCATAGGGAACAAAATATTAAGACTGCATTACCTATTCAAACATCTGTGTTAAGGCATACACAGCACAGTTTTCTGAGAAAGACTCTAGTCCCGGTCATGGGTGCTCTAAGGCCCATCTCTAAACCTGTAGAATATGAGCACCTATTCAAGTGCACATTTTAGATTCCTGTTTGGGGATTTATATCTCTGCTACAGGATCTTGATTTGGTCTGCTGCCCCATTGATTGCCCAAGCACATGGAGCTGTCCTACATAGTAATCACTCTATCCAAGGTGTTTGGGAACACTGATGACCTTGAATTCTGTTCTTCCAACCTTCCCAAAAGCTCAGAAGCCCAAATTCATGTTTGTGAAGGATCCTAAAGCACACTTGATGTACCCAAATATTCTTAAATGTCTCCTAAAGTCAATAGTTCTCTATCTTATTAAAATGCATTTCAGAGTGGTATCCTAAATAACTGTACAAAAGATTGGAAAGGAAAATTGAACAGAGCCTGTCACTACTAATTATGGACAACTAGTGACTTTGATCTACAGGGATCACTCCAGGCTACTGTGGCATTGCACAAACCCCAAATGACAGGATACCCTAGTGGATAAGCTGTAAAAACAACCAAAACATACACTTCAAATTGCTCTCCCACATCACAACTTGATTTCATGGTAGCATAACTTGTTATGTTTAACTTCTGTTGAGTCTTATATTCTACATCTGTAAAATGGATATAATAAAACTTTCTTCACAGGTTTCCGATGAGAAAGAGATGTTAAACAATTATAAAACTTCTTATTCCTGTATTATGTCTAAGCCTGCCCTGATCACTAATCTCTAAATTAGATTATTACTTGTAAACAGAACATATTTTTTTCTTATTACAATTTTAATTATGTATTAATTTGTTTGTATATTTATTTATTATCTACCATGCCCCTTAGAGTTTGAGCTCTGTAAGCTTTTGAGCTCTAGTGCCTATAATGACATCAATGATACTTAAATGACTGATCAAAAAACTAAATAAAGAAATAAATGAAGGAGTTAGGGTATTAACATTTATCAAAAACATAAAATAATGATAGTTGCTTTTATTATTTCAGTATTACAAAAACATGAATATTTGATATATTGTCTTATGAAAATTTTACTGGTTTTGTTACTTGCTAAAGTATTAGGCAGATCATTTGGAACATGATCAAATTCACCTGTATATTAGCCATGAATTTCAGAATTCTTCAGACTGTCTTGGACTACTGTATTATTTTGTAAATAATAAAAAATAATTTATATTTACAGGACAAAGTGACAAAATCAAGTAAAAAAATTAGGTAAGGTAGCTCACTGATTTCATATATATGAGTATGTAACACATACATATGATTACTAGTTATTTATATACTATGTAGATATACTAGTTACTTAAAACATCATATACCTACAACAAAATATTTCCAGTATTTATGTCATATAATCTTTGGATTTTTTTCCTCTATTTTATTTATCTTCATTGCCTTTTCTTCTGTAGCTATGGATGATTACTTATGAATTTAAATTTCTAAAATTCTTAATAAAAGGCACTTGTTAATTTAATTTTAAAATTGTTCAAATGAATACATTCAGTATGCATTTAAAATTCATAAAATACTCCTTTGTGGCACATCTATCTTTTAATTTATTTGGAAAATAAAGTTAACACAATCATAGAGTCTTGGGGCCATTTACTGTATTTTCCCCACCCTGTTCTCAGTATACTTTTTAAAAAGCAAAAACATTTCCACTTAAAAACATTTCATTTTGATAAAGACATGAAAGACATGTGAAAAGAGTCCTATTCTCTTGGATCTCAGGAGTATAGGACTTATTTTGTATGACTTTGTTTTACACAACAACTCAAGTCAGTGGTAATCAGTGGGGCTGGGGAAGACCAGTGGATTTTTATATGAATCGCCTGGAGGCAAAGTTCACACCAAACATATGTCTAATGAAACTAATATACTATATGTTAATTATACTTAAAAAAAAGAGAGAGAGAAGAAAGTCCTGCTCCAACCATGTCATTCCTCTCAAATATACTCTTATGCAAATGTAAAAGTGCTTCCTGGCTTCTCGAGGATGAACTCAGCACACTGACTAGAGATAACCATTTAGTAGTGATGTAGTAGGGACAGTATTGGCAGATAAACTTTTATTGAGCTTATCACCTGTCAGAGACATGGAATAACTCATTCAATCCTCATAAAATCCCTGTTGGGTAGATACAACCATTATCTCTATTTACAGATAAGGCAAACTGAGGCCCAGAAAAAGAAGTGACCTACCCAAATGTTACACAGTTAGTGGTGGAGTCAGAATAAGAACCTAAGAGGTTGACTCCATAACTTGCACTTTTAACTGCTAGTCTCTCTCTACTGCCTCTCAACTTTACTGAAACCAATGTCGCTAAAAACAAAATTTATAAAGATTACCAAAATTTCTATATACCACTAAAATGTTTTCTTTTGCTTGGAAATGAGTGCTTTGTATACACTAAACATAGTTAATCTGACTGGATAATATCATGAAATCTTAATGTTTGACTGTGTCTGTCTGGATTTTTCCCTTTCTCTTTCAAGTTGGTAAGTATCCTAGTTCCCTTCAGGGACTATAAAGGGTGTAAATTTTTCAAAGATTAAGCCCTTGAAGGAGTTGCCTGATAAAATATAGGATTTCTAGTTAAAGGTGACTTTCAGATAAATGACATAGCATTTTTAGTATGAGCACATTCCATGCAAAATTTGGAAGATAGACATATTAAAAACTATTTGTTGTTTGTCTGAAATTGAACTTTAATTGGGCATCCTCTATTGTTATTTGCTAAACCTGGTAACCCTGTCCTTGGGAAAACTTGGATCGTTTATGGAGAAAATAAAAGAAAAAAAAAATCACACAACAGGCAGAGTATCCAAGAAAAAGCAGATGGGAAGGTATCTAGGCAGATGAAACCACAAGCAGCTTAACAAAAGACTCCAGTGTCCAAGGGTAGCAAGGAAAGAGCAGAAGGCTACTAGCCCCAAGGACAATTAGGTCAGATGACCCTTGGCACATCATTTCTCACTCTCCTGTTGATAATGGAGCCATGTTACAACTCCAAGTTATAAAACTAAGATATAACCGAGACGCCCAATTCAGAAAGCTAGGCCAAAATAAAGGCACTGAGGATAAAAAGGAAAGCTATTACATAGGAAAAATACGGATGCCCATTGGTTTTTATGGAAAAGAGTTAATACTAACCTCAACTTATGAGGACTTGGATAGCTTAAGAATTCTCTTCTTCAGACATCAGAAACTGAAGCAGAATTATATCTGCAGGTACAGGCTAATTATCACACCAAATTCTGAGCAATAAATTTGAAATGCTAATTGAGTGTCATGTGCCTGGCCTTACACAACAAGCCAGAAAAACTAAGATGAGAAACACATAACTCCTGATTTCAGGAACTTATAGTCTGATGGACAAAAGCTACAAGTAAAGAAGCAATTTCAACACTAGACTTTTCCATACACAATGAAAGTCAGCAGAGGAGGGCAGGATTAACTGTCTGGGAAGTGACAGGGAAAACTTCATAGAAGAAATTGCTCCAGAAAGAGAGATCTTTAAAGAAAAAGCTGGTATTTGCCAGGACAGTGTTGAAAATCACAGTCTCTCTGAGGTATGTTTGATATTTCTGGAACATACAATGACCAAGAGAAGAAAGGAAGAAAAGTCGGCTGAAGCCATATCATAAAAGCCCTAGGACATGCAAGTGCTTCCCAAACTTTATTGTACACATCAGTAATCTAGGGATCTTGTTAAATGCAGGTTCTGGACCAACAGGTATGAAGTAGAGCCTCTGAGATTCTGTATTCTAACAAGCTGCCAGATGAGGCAAATGCAGCTCGTCTGAGAATTATACTTGGAGTAGTAAGGCTGCATGCCATGCTTCAGATCTTAAATCTTTTCCTGCATACAATGGGGAGCTATTTTGTGGCTTCTCTAGCCTAAGAATGACTAGAATTCAAAAAAGCTAGAATCAGGTACAAGATTATTCCTATAGTACAGGAAAGAAATGCTTAAACTAAAGACACTGAAGACAAAGGGAAGAGGATAAATTTAGTAATATCAAAGAGATAAAACCAACATGAGTTGGTATTCAGTGGAAGCATAGATAAAGCAAAGAGACAGGAGATGATAGCTAAGCTAATTTTGTTTGTCGCAATTATATTTCACAATTAAATAAGGTGTGTAACACTCATTTAGTATATAGGGTGTCCTATCATAATTAACTGTAACACCCTTTTAACCACAAGACATGACCTTAAATAAGGAGTTAAGTTTCAAATGCATTTTGTGGAATCAGTCATATCACTTTAAGTTCACTCCTGATATATGTCAGGTCTTTCCAGATAGAGTGTAAATTCCTCTCAGGCAAGAATTGGCTTCATTGTGTTCCCCCAGCACTGAGCATGTGCCTGGTACACGAGGCTTCCTCTCTGATTGCAGTTCTATTGCTATGCAGACATTCTATTCCTAATCAAAAACTTTGCTTCACAAACATGAAAGCATGGGAAACTTCCAAAGCACCAGTCCCCACAGAGTTTCCTCATTTATTTTCCCTCTTCTCATTTTTAAAATCTGAAATAATAAGAGATTTTAATGCCAGCACTGAAACTAAGCGCTCATTCATTTCTCAAGTTCCGGAAAAACATCCTGAGGTACAGATCCCAGTGGTCCTTCTTAATGACTGATTAGAGTTCTTTTCTTTACCTCCTACTGATGATTACTTGTTTTGATATCACAGATTGCTTAGCACGTTGACTTAGCACCTGTGCTAATTGCTTTCTCCTGTTAAAATCTGATTTTCAATGTGTTGAAATGTTAACTTAAGCCAGTTGTTTTCAGCCCCAGCTACATGTTAGAACTGCCTCGGCTCTTTTTAAAATGCTCAGGCTGCACCCTCAGGGATTCAAAATGAACTGGACTGAAGTGGGTCCTAGGTATCAGTAGGGTTTAAAGCCTCCCAGGTGATTCTAATGCACACCGAGGATGGGAACTACTGCCTTAAGCAAATGTAAATGAGGATTTTGTTTCCCTAATTCAGCATCCAAGGCTGCCTCCATATACCACAATCCAGCCAAGAAAAAACTGCTGTTATTCATCTAAGTCTATCTAAAGCATTCTCACCTATCAGGAGCACTAATAAGAAAAAGAAGGAGTCCAAACCACCAAATGAAGTGGTATGAAGTCTATACAAAAATGTGCTAAAGTAGAAAGAGCCCAGATTTAAAAAAAAAAAAAAGAAAGAAAGAAAGGCTCTATTATCCACTGATTATATAATTTTTAAAAAAATTACTTTCTGCATCTCAGTTTTCTCACCTATAGGTGTGTAGAAATCTTCCTCATGTTAAGTAGATTTAATAAAGACCCTATGTTAATATGCTTACAAAAGTTTGCTCATGTTTCAATTCCTTTTGAGAGTTTTACATCACTCCGGACATGCTATTTTTCTTTTTTGCCACATTCTTGGCATTTAAGGGATTATTTTAACCAGTTAATCTAAGAGCATTGGCAACTTAATTTAATATTTCTAATGTTATATTATCAAATGAGTAGCATGACATGAATGATGTATCCTAATCTCATGTACAGATTTTAAATATTTTTTTTGGCAAACAAGGAAGCACTAATCAACAAAATAATCTGGCACATTAACATGAGTGTCTAATGTTATGGGCCACTGCACACCAAGAGTCATTGGGCAGTGTAATCATTTGGCAAAATGGTCTGATCCCACAGTATTATCCCTGAGGCAGCTGACACCTGGCTAGACACCCACCCACCACAATAAGCCAGGGGGCTAAGTGCTTGAACCACAGAGGCTAACCACATAGGGGCAGCTGTGTAGGTACAGGCAATGTCCAATGGTAATGGTCAGATCCAGGTTCTCAAAATGTCCAGCAGTGTTCTAATTGGGTGAGGCATCAATAAGTCCTCACCAATAACAAAGATAACTAAGTTGAGAAATAGCATGGCTTTGTGTCTCTCTATAAAATCATTAAATCCCATTCTTTCAAAATTCTATTCAGTCCTTCACAAGAATATGAGGTGTGCATGATTTTCACAGACACAACTCAGATCTGCAAATAAAGAACTTTTTTCTTTCTAACTGAAGTAATTTCTGTCCCAAGCACTCCATGCTTCCTGATAGAAAATTTAATCTGGTCACTTCTATAACCACTTTAGTATTTTCTAAGTTATTTCAGTATTATACTCTATACAGTAACAGATTTTCCCCTTTCTTTCTTCGCTCTAGGGTTGAATCTAATCAAGTGTTTGCATAGTAATGTAGTATCTATGAGGAAGTGTCTCTGTGGTTGTCCAGAGCTGACACCCACTGATATATGCAACCACAATATCTGATTCTTAGTGTTGTCACCCTACAAATGGGCTTCCACTCATCTGGTCTCAGACTGAATAACCTATGCAACCCCTTAGAGTTGCATCCCCTTGTCATGACCTTGAGAACTCATTGGCTATCCAGACTTCTCTCTCTGCAAAAATATGCATCCTTATTCAGGACATGAGGAAGGTTCAGCTGCTATCCCACATTACTCCAGGACAATGGGACATTTAGGACCTGTCATCAAGCCCTTTCTACCTCTGACAGCCCATGCAGTCTTTTCTGTTCTAATGTGCCCATTATGAATGGCATGAGAACCTTTGTGATATCTCTCTTTTCCAGCCATCCAGATGGGAAACAAAAACACTTATCCTACTTAGGACAGGGAAGGTTATGCTGAAGTAATAAACCCAAAAGATCAACAAAACTTAATTCCTTACTCATATAAAATTCACTTCAAATCCAGAACACTCTCCACAACATCTGTCTTTCGTGTGTTAGCTCAGTTTTCCAGACTAGTACAAGAAGAAGCAGGCTGGAAATTAAGCTCTAGCAATTAGATGCTTCAATTCAGAAATGACCCCTGTCACTTCCATTAACAATTTATTGGCTAAGCATGTCACAGGACTGTGCCCAACTTCAAGGGAGAGGGGAAGTAACAATGTCCCAGATACCCAGGAGAGTGGGGCCCAAATAGTATATTGTAGCAATGTGTTCTACAGCACTGGTTCCTTCTACCATGACACTTAATCTAGGGGTTTTATAGACTCTTTGCCCATTGCTTGGCCCATTACTTGGGACTTGGCTCAACATAGGGACTTGACTGTAAAACCAGTGATTGTTTCTCTTTTTCAGTTTCCAATCTCCTTCCCTCTCTTCAGTTGGGAGGATCTTTATCTAGTGAGGGTAGGGGGACAGCAAGGAAATTAAAAGAAAAAATCTCAAAATAATGATTTAAGACTTTTAACTTCAAAAGTCAGAAATTTGACATTATTGTCAAATTTCATGTCTTCTTGACAACCTCCACTGTCCTGTGTACTCCCTGCCACACCACGAGGAATGTCAGCCTCACATGTCTTCTGACATAATGAAATGGGTCAGAGACACAGGATTAAAAGTGTGTAGAGGTAAGTAAGTACCAATGAACACTTCGAGTTGTCTTTCCACCAAAACCACATATTGCTCTCTCCTTTCATAGACCATCTGAGTGGGTCTATGGAGGCTGAACAGAGAAATCAAATATGTTTAACCAATTAATGCATAGATCAGAGAACAGGTGTGCAAAAATGTGTCCTTTAGTGCTGTAAAAATTTGTGAAGAGACCAGGAGTTACACAAGCATTTTTCTGGCATTCGCTGAAAATGAAAGAAGTGAAATGGAAGTAAAAATACATTTAATATCAGACTAAGAAGCTCCATACAAAACTTTTAAAAGTGATGCATTCTGAATAGCATAGCACTTGTATGAGGTTCTGTCTTAGCAAACCACAATGCCCCAGTCATTTCTTCTTAACTACTGAAAGTGATTCAAGAGATGGGGTCCCCTCCAAAGGAGGCTTTTCATAGTGAAGATTCTGTGCATTTAAAATACATTTAATAGCATTTAAGTTATTACTTCCCTAGACATCTCCTAATTATGAAACTTCAGTTTTGCCTACCACAATACTTTCACAGGATCATGAGCTCCGAGACTACTGTTCTTGAAGGCAGGGACTTGGACGGTTATGACACCTACTGTATCTGTTTTCCATTGCTACAAATAAAGTGTATAGCAAACAGCCATAAAACTTGATAACTATATGACAATAAATATCTGCACTCACATTCTTGGGGGCCAGTTAGGTGGCTCTACTGATCTTGGCAGGGGAGGCTGACATATCTGGGGTCAGCTGGTTGTTGGCTGATGTAAGCTGGCCTCAACTGGGGTGACTGGAACATTCCATTCTAGTCCATGTTAGTCCCTCTCCCTCTTTCTGAAACCAGCTGCTAACCTGGGCATGGTCACATGGCGTTAACAAAGGCACAAGAGAGCAAGCTCAGTTGTAAACACAGTTTTCAAGGCTCTGCTTCCATCACATCTGCTAATACCCCACGAGCCAAAGCAAATCACAATGCTAAACCTGGAGTCGAGGCAAAGAATGGATGCAAGGAGAGGTGAAGAACTGGAGACAAGTCATGCTATTTACCACATCTAGGATCCTGTCCACCAAAAATGCCTTGGCAGGGCTGGAGCACTCACTGACCTGGGCACTAGCAAAATGCCGAATGAAACAAAGTTAGGACCAGCTCCGGAGTCCTCAAGGAGAGAAGGAGAAAAAGAAATGAGATATGGCACTGAGGCTTATGAGCAGAGACAGGAATTTTAAAGTCTTTAATTACAGAAATTAAAGTATTAGAATTGATCAAGAACGATCAGAGTATATAATTCTTAACTCTACTTTGCCTGAATACACACTACCTTCTATTTTACAGGGTGCTTCACACAGTTCATCTCAATTGTTCCTAATAACAGTCCCTCTGCAGTAGCAAGGTAACTACTGCTCCCCCACTTTCAATGTGGGGATGTTGAAATATTCAGAAGTAAATTGAGGTGCCCAAGGTAACAAAACTAATAAGTGATCCAGTTGAGACTTAAACCCAAATCTAGTTCTTTTTTCACACTATATAATGAAAACTTTTGAAAAAAAAAGGCTTAGGAACAGTAACATTTAAAACTTTACACTATATAAGGAAAACTTTTAGAAAAAAAAAAGGTTTAGAAACAGTAACATTTAAAACATTTTCTCTATAATTCTCCAGCATAAAGGCCGAAGTGCCAAGTGTCATCTAACCTTAGAAAAGAATAAGCAAATTGGTGGTTGCTATGGAGCCACTTTAGCACTTCCTCACTGGTGAAGTTGGGGTTGACACTAAAGGCTATTAAAAGGTAAAGGGAATCATAAGCCAATGCTTACATATTTTCTAAGTAATGACAAAAAAACATGACATAATTCACATGAAACTGGGGGAAAATGGTTCAAAATGCTACTGAAGAATGTCAGGGAGGATTCAATAGGGAAATCAGAATCAATCAGCAGATGGAGCCTCCTAAAGAAAAAGATCACTTTGAAAAGTGGGTTAAAATAAAAGCTATAAACCATGAACATCGAATCAAATAACACTTGTTGTTACCAAGGAGGGAAATCAGAGATGACAAAATGTAGGTAGGGGACCCAAAAGATTAAAAATAGTGCAAAGACATAGACATAGATTATTACCAAACACACAGTAGATAAGAAATCAGTCTAAAGCTTGCAGAAAAATCTAAAGCCATTGATAATTTTTCTTTCTAAACTGAAAATATGTATTATTGAAGGGATCCTTTAATGTCTCTAGATGCAGACTATATTGCAGATTTGTTGAAAAATAAACAGAAAAACTTGAATCTATCTGTCCCACACTTAATATCAGAGTTATAGTTTTCTTTAAAGTGACCTGAAGACTGGGAAAAATAAATGCGGGAGTATTTTCATTTCCATGACCTGATAACAGACATGGGCTGCATTCTCAGAAACCATTGGGGGGTTAGCAAGGAGATAAAATGTGCTTCAAAAGAGTTAAGAAGAAAACAACTCTTGATTAACTAGAAGGCCTCTGATGGAAGGCCTTTGGAACATTAATATACTAAAGAATGCCGAGAGAGAAAACGCCATGTTGAGAGGCAAAGCCTCATATAAAGAACATGAAGAATGGACTCTCTCAGAAATCTAGAATCACAGGGGCAGCTGATCAAGGATAGCAGATTATCTAGCCATCAACACTCTCATCCAGAGAGAAACCTGAGCAATCCGAGGAGAAAACACAGAGACGCAGTTTTTGCAAACCATTTTCATAGCCATTATCCTTCCCTGAGTCAGCTCTCATTTTCGGCAATGATTTAAAGATCAAAAGAGAATGCTGATATTATTTAAAGGAATAGCAAATATATTAACAGTGGTGCAGTAATGAAAAGAAGTGGCCTTGAAACAGATGAAACTACTAAGATGAAATTCAGCAGGGTAAGTGTTCTACGCTTAAGGTAAGTCAAAGGAAACCAGTTACGTGGTCAAGCGAAGATATTTAACAGCAGTATATAGGAAAATGAATTTGGCATTTGAATGGGCTACAAGGTCAATGTCACAGTGATTCTTAACCTATTTGGGGTCAAGGATTCCTTTGAGAACTTGATAAAACTTAAGTGCCTTTACCTTAGCAGCAACTACATTTTGTACTGAGTTTCCAAAAGTTCATGGAGAACCCAGGGGCATCAGTGTGTAGCTGGTGGTTTAGAACATGATGCTTGCTCTAAACCAGTCTAAAGTCAGTCCAAGAACCAATCATGCCTCCATCACTCATTTTCTTATGTCTTTCCACAAGTAACAGAACCTTCCTCTGAGTTTCCTAGTTTGCAAAGAGGAGATAATAACAGCAGTATCTAAGCCCCTCCAATGTTAACTTTAAGAGAGTTATTAGATAAAGCACCAGGTGCTTTTGTTATTTCTGTTATACTTACATTTCTATTATATTTTAAAAATATTAACATTTTGTTAAATGTAGAGTTATTATATGTTTATTTTATTATACATTTTATATTAGGCAATTGCAATAGAAAGGGAGGCATTGGTATTGCCTGGAGAACTAGGCAAGGCATACATTTGGCTTAAGGGAAATAGGCTGATGGAGGTGGCACTAGAATTGAGATATAATGGATGAAGAAGAACTAGCCAGGTGGCCAAACATGCTAAGCAGAGGACATAGACAATAGGTGAGAAACAACATAGTATGTCCAAGGAATGCTAGGCACAAAGGACAAGACAAAGGGGAGAGGGACAGAACTTAGATGTGATTCTATAAACTGAATGGAGCCATTAAAGGATTTTAAGCAGGAAAGTGACCTGGTCATATCTGTGCTTTAGATATAGACATATCATCACTAAAATGTTTGAGATGAGACTTGGTGGCACAGATCCTATACTCATGATACTTCTATATCTCCTCATGAGAGATCAGTAACTGAGTAAGCATTTCTTCAATGGATCATTTAATCTTGGGTATTAGCACAACACTGAAAATTAAAGACAAACTATGAGACCGAGTTAAAAATCCAAGAGATGTGGAGGCCTGGATTAGGTCTGCAAAGTTGTGAAAGGGTTAGGAGGTAAAACTAATTTTCTCAAGGACCTTTTCAAAGCTCAAACTCTGTGCAATTTTGCCTTGAAACCATCACAAAATTCTATGATTATATGGAACAGCGAGATCATCTCACCCAACTTTTCCATTATAGAAACTAAACTCTAAGAAAAGAAAGTAAGTTTCTCACTTCCCCACAGAATGAGCTGATGAAAGAGTTATCAACAGGACACAAAATCCTGAAAAGCACCACCTTCCAACCTGGATCCAGCGAGTCACCTTTTATTCTACCATATTACTCATTTCATTCTATCTTTTCCACAGCAAATATACTTTATCAATTAAGCCTACAGAAACAGGGTTCTAGGACATAAGCTCTTTATCAAACAGAAACCAGCATAGAATAAATGTTGCCATGCATCACAGATTCCTTATAGAACAAGAAGAGTCTCTTTTTTAAACTCTTCAAGGTGATAGAAAGAGCACAGGCTGATTGAAAGCTGAGTTCAACACTTGTCAGCAGAGTGACACTGAAAAAGTCACTTAACCTCTGAAGCTCAGTTTTCTCATCTGAACAGATAAGTCTTGTCTTACGAGTTTTAGATATATAAAGTGTTTTCACAGTACTTGGAGTTCAACAAATGTTAGGTAGGTACTTTCTCTTTGTGTTCCCTTTCCTGCCCTCTCCCTGTCAAGAGCTGTAAGAAGTTATCTGCCTTCTTCTCCAGACCACCAGAGACAGTAAAGTGGTTAGAATTCGGCCAGTGGTGTCAGGCTGACTAAGTGATGGCTCTTGGCCCTATGTGAACTTGGATACATTCCTTACCCTCTCTGAAACTATCAATAAATCCATGATAACTTGAAAATAATTATTCCTACCTCGTAGGGTTGGACAGATAGTAGGCATCTGCAAGTTTCATTTCAATCTTTCTCGGTAATTTAATTCTCATATTAATTCATAGCCAACAAATCCTTAATGTAAGGGTGCTATGGATAAGGCTTCTGCTGCAGAAAAAAAAAAAAAAAGTGCTTGTTGGAGCTATTGCTCTATAATGGCAGAGAGACAAGATGACTCCAAATAACAGAATCCTTAGAAAAAAGTCTGGTTGTGCCAAGTGACATTAATTGCACAACTCAGACTAGCACTGTCAATTGCAATCTCATCTGTAAGAAGAAGAGCTTGTCCTCTCAGGTACTACTTAGAAA
The DNA here is from genome assembly GCF_000151845.1 of Pteropus vampyrus. Lineage (NCBI taxonomy): Eukaryota > Metazoa > Chordata > Mammalia > Chiroptera > Pteropodidae > Pteropus > Pteropus vampyrus. The sequence goes on from NW_011889400.1 coordinate 108,097, forward strand.
CTATTTGCTCCTTCTCTGGACCAAAATAATTGAAAACAAAATTCGAGAATGTTATAGAAAATCTAAAGAAGATTCAGTGAAGAGGGAAATATTAAAATATTAAAATATTAAACTTGATTCTCAATTTATTTTCTTTTCTTCTCAACTTTCTCCATACATTTTCTTAATGTTTCACATAACCAATCTAACCTTGTCCCTAATTTCTCAAAAGGAAGGAAGGAAGAGGGAGGGAATGAGAAAGAGATTCAAAAAAAAATAAAATAAAATAGGGGTGAGAGCAGAAAGAGCACAGAGGAAGAAAGAAAAGAAAGTGAAATAGGTAGGTAGGTATAAACAGATCTGTGGTCTTTGCGAGGTCCGAAAACAAATAGCCAGGATCAACAGGAAAGAAATATAGAAATTTCTCAGGATTTTGTCTGAGGAGCATTCCTGTATACTGACAAGGCCCAAGAGAACGAGTGGGTTTCAAGTGGGTTGAAATGAAAGGCTCCTCACCTTATGATGTAGTTACATCCCAATAAATCTGTCATAAGTCAAAAATGCATTTAATACAACAAACCTACTGAGTGTCGCAGCTGAGCCTAGCCTGTTTCTACTGAATGTGTATGGTTTTTGCACCATCGTAAAGTCAAAAAGTCATAAATTGAATCATCCTAAATCAGGGACCGTTGAATTAGAAACAAAGAGGTCAAAAAAATGTAGAGATGGAATAACCCACACATCACCCACACTGTTAGTAGCTAAACACTCACCAAGAAACATTGTTGGAACTCTCCCGGCACACAGGGCATCTCGTCCTCTGGGCTCTCATGGTGTTCGTAATGGCATCGGGTAAGGGGAAGGCAGATCCCCAGCACAGTACTGATCACTGTGAAATGTGTATTTATTTAGATGCTGAACTGAGAGCCTTTGCAGCAGAAACTATATTCTATTTGTATGTGTACATAGTTGGTGTCTAATGATTCTGGAAAGGAGGAAAGAAAAGTAGGAGGGAGGGAGATAGGAAGAATGACAGGCAAAAAGACTTTCAAGAAACAATTTATCTCAATCAGCGGGAGTCAATTCATCCTTTCAAATCTAGTATATTTGCCTTGAAAATTAGGAAAGAAAAAAAGACAAAGCAATTTACATTGTATCTTTTCAGTAGAAAGTTTGAAAATTAGCAGTAGCAAATATTGTGAGTAATTAAAGTTCGAGGCAGATATTATGACTTAATAAACCATTATCTCTAAAATAATTGTTCCAAATAAGCTTTTAAAAATGGTTTTATGCCTTTTACATCCCCACCTGTCCCATGCTAAAATACACTCAGCTCTTAACGTTTTACCTTTGATATCTTAACTAAGACATTCAGATTAATTACTAAGAAATAGAAAAATGCAGGAAAAACAATACCTTATATTTTAGCCATGTTCTTTTTATCTTAGGTTTCTTTTCATCATCGTACAAGGTTCTGAGGTTGATAGAGCAAGCACTATTATCTCCAGCTCTTAGATGTGGAAATTGAGGAAGGGAAAAGAGCAACATATAGTAGATTCATGTCTGAGTGAAAATGAACACCTAGGACACTCTGAGCCTGAGCTTAGCTCTCGCCCTGTAGCAATGCTTAGAGTAGGGTCATTCTAAAATGTTCTTTGGGTGTGTATTCTCAAGCAGAGAAAGGAGTAAAACATTTCCCAATTTGTTACATATCATATGTGTTCTTAAATATACTAATATCTTTATTCTAGATTTTTATTGTTCTCACGAAGCTGTGGTTTTCAAACTTTTTTTAGCAGCAGAACTTTTTTATTAAAATTTCATGCCAAAGCTCTTTATGTGAAACAGATAAAAGTGGAGTTTCACCTCTTTCCAGCTGAGACACCTAGAAAAGGTTCAGTGATAGGGGCCATTGACCTCAGTCTCAAAACCAAACACGTGAAAAACACCAGGATGCCAATGAACACAGACTAAAGACCATGTCACAGATCATGTCTGACTTTTGGTGGAATGAGAAGAGCAAAGACTTCACAGTCTAACCGATTCCAATTTCAAGTCTACCTCTCTTGCTCCCTGTGTGCACTGAGGAGGGAATCAACCTTTCTGTCCCTGTGTGCACTGAGGAGGGAATCAACCTTTCTGAGCCTCAGAATGTTCATCTGTAAAAGAGGCATCATTAACACCTGCCAGGTGAGGCTGATGTAAGGAATAACTTAGGTACCCTAAGTGAATCACAGCTGCCAGCAGGTACTCAGGTGATTTCCCTCTGGAAGGTCCTTGCCAAACCTACATGTTTTTTCTGATAAAACAGACATGTTCTTGTTTCCTCGGAGAGTATAAATTCCATTTGCTTTCTTAAGTCCAGCTCATGCTTTTAGCACTGAGGGCTTATACTACTCTCTCCCAACATTTAACATTTTCTATTCAGTTAGCACAGCATCAAGACTTTAAAAGCAGCTTGAGAATAAACTTGATTCCAAATATGATTTATAATGTCCCAAGCAACAGCTCATTTACCCAAGAAAGCTCCATCAATTATTGACAGATGTACCCTCAGAGGAGAAATAGCATTAAGACTAGAAGAAGGGAAAAGCATGCTTCAACCCCTTAAGCCAATTACCAAGGTGATTTTGAGCATTAAATCCTTAGATATGCTTAATTTACTGTATTTGCCTATAAGCACAGAAAGAAGTGTGAGGAAGGGGAAAAAATGCTAAGCAATTTAGGACTGCTTTTAAAAACAAAGAGAAAGACTAGCATAGAGGAGGAAAATATACAGAAGGCAGCATGTGGGTGTTGGACACGTGCAGGTTTATAGATTGAACATCCCCAGCTCTCACGCACCCTGCCCTCTCATTGCAGAGTCAGCTACTCACCACGTGCCTTTGTTCAGTATGGAAATAATTGTGCTTACCTGCCTCTGACTGAATAATTACAGCAGTGCCTGATTTTATTCTCAGCATGTTTATTGTGGTCACATTTCCTTGGTTTTCAGTGCAAAGGCCTTACTGAGGACGGTAGCATTATTTGCTTTAACATCAAGCTAGTGACAAGGCTAGGTAAGGTCCAGTAAAAAGCTAAGAGGCCAGTGTGAATCTAGCCCATGGGGGCTTGTAATCTGCATTTGACATGCCGATATGAGAAAACCTTGGCAAGATTACAAGGTTTACATGCGAAGGAAGAAAGGGAATGCATGAGGCCAATAAATTCGAGGATGCTAACATATTTCTCCATAATTTTCTCAAAAGGAGAAAAATAAAAGGGTTGTTTCCCTAAAATTCAAATTATATGGCAAAAGGTGACCAATTATGCCTAATTAGCTTTAATTTGCATGTACTAAGAAGTGTGCGTGTGTGTGAACATGTACGCATATGTGCACTGCATACATCCTGTGGATGAGCGTGGGTTGATGGAAATAAAGAAACTCAGAGCATGGAGAAGAGCTCTCAGCTATATAAAAATTTTGCATGATGAACTGAATATTTGTATATTGAGAAAATAAATCCTGCCATAGGAGACCTGAAAAATTACTACCCTGACTTAATGCAATCCATGTTAAAAAGTGTAGTTATAGAACATTCTAAAATTATCTGCTTTTACCCCATGACCCGGCAGAATAATTATAGCCTAGATTCTTTCATCTTTTTTGTACTTTTCTTTTTATTAAGAATTAAGAGATCCACTATGTGGGGTTATTAATTTATCCTATTATTAAACCGTGTATATAAAATACAGTAAGCTTTGACTTCTAAAGCTTTAACTTCTAAATTTCAGATTCAAAATCAGCATTTGAGTGCCAATTCTTTGCCAAATACTGTTCAAGTGATTTCAAGGGCACTGCTTCTTTTGATCAACACCCAGATTCTTTACCAGGTCTTCTGATTCCAATTTCATATGCATCCCACCAAATCACGACCTTCTATCATTGTCTGTCATCAAATCTTTGAGGAATTTTAGACAGGGGATGGAAGTAGAGGAGCAGTGGCAGACTCATGGTGACACAGAGTAGCAGATCACTGGCTTGCTATTAGAGGCATATGCCTTTGTTCTTTTGGGACTCCCACTTCTATAAATGGGAAACTGAAGCAAGAATACAGAATCCTTAATCAACTCACAAAAATGCTGTCAAGAACCTGAAGTGCTTTGAAGGACTCCCTCCCCTTTGAGATTTCCTCTATATTCAAGGTGTGACTCTGAGCACAACAAACTATCAATGAATGTGTATCCTTGGCCAAGAGATGAACTTTTGAGGACTAGTTATATGAACAATGTTGCAATTGCTTTGAACCTTCTGTTAGGAAAAGAGGAGCAGTCTGGGGTTGGGATTCTTCTGGAATTATCATCATCTTTGGAACACATTCTGAACATCCTCAAAGATTTATTCTTTAAGGGAGAGGAATTTTTTATCCTTTAGAAGAATATTTGAAATGGCCAAAAGTTATTCTAAGCCATGGTAATAAATAGAGTAAGAGATCAAACTGGATAATATCATTTAGTATTGACATAAAGGCATGACTATAAAGTAACATATTATCTTGAGTAACTTGTAAGCCGTTTTTGTGAATACATTGCCAAAGAGAATTACAAATATTTCCATTAACTGCATACACATTTTTAAGATTCTTCACTCAAAATGCTTAGATGTTTAAAACAGAGAACAAATTTTAAGATCACATTTCTTCCATTAAATAGATGAGTCAATTAATTTAAAAAATGATTCACTGGCCTGGACTACATGTGCCCACGTGTGTGTATGTGCCCATGTGTGTGCATCCATGCACATGTGTGTATGCTACACACAAATGGGGACTGCCCTGGTTTACACATCGTTCTGTAAAAGCTGTTGCTTACCTAGTCTGTTCACCTAAATCCTGAGTACAGCTGTCATGCCTCCCTAGAGTAGGTTTATATCTTCATATTCTGAGAAGAATGTTATTATTCCTGTTTAAAAAAAAAAAAAAAACTAAATGAATTATGTGACAACTTCTACTTTTTAATTAGACTATATACTTCCCCCAAACAGTAAAGTATGAAAACGTACCATAAACTATGTACTAAACACAATACTCCTGATCTTAGCTTCCAAACAATGCTTATTAGATGAAAAAATATATTTTTGAAATTTTTAGGAAATGGCATGAAGAAGATGAAGCGTCCTCTAGTTTGTGTATGGGGATACTTTTTGCAAAGGTTTTTCTCCCTTGAAAAAACAGAAGCCAAAAGTCATAATACTAATGATCACCATTCACATAGTGAGTGTGATTTAGCACAAAATGTATTAAGAATTTTATAAATTTGTGAACTATAGTCAGTAAATTTGCTTCTCACAGAGATATGGGCTAGCAATTCTGAAACCACTTTATCTTTTACTAGGGTTGGACAAAATAAATACATTGTAGATAATAAGGACCAAGTATCTCATGCTCAGGAAAGAAGTTATGAATAGGAGAGAAGGAAGAACACTGACAGTCTAGTGGCAGTGAGCACACCTATTACCGAGACCTCAGATTCTAAGTCATTCTCCATTAAAAAGAAACAGAGGGTTTCTTTGAAGAAGTGGTTGATTTTAAGGCAGAAGCAGAGAAAATACAAGATAAGTCTGGAGCATCTTATCATTCTAAAAAGTAAAGAAGTGCTCAAAGAAGAATAGGTAGATATGGAAAGGCCACAGGAGCCAACCTGAAAGAGCCCACAATGGCCAAAAGCCAAACAATTTGGGCAACAAAATAAACAATGATAGCAATGCATTACAACTCATAGTCTAAAGTAATTTATATGAGTCTATACTGATATAAAGAAATGAATAAATAAGTAAATGGAGAAGAGAGCTCTTTCTTCAGATGAATTCTAATTAATAAATGTAGGGGGTGGTGAGGAAATAAAGAACCACTCTTAAAACACCAAATTGTTGCAGGCAAGACCCAGAGATGCTCACTAAAACTACTAGATGGTAGTCTGAGGAGAAACGAGTCATTTGCCTAGTCTCAAAGTCTCTCTCCTCAATATACTGATTAATCACAAAAGGAGAAATAATAACACTAGAGACACCTGACAGCCACCACCCTAAACAAGTAATCAAGGTTCAGACTATCAGTATTAACATACTGACATCATGTACCTTCTGTTATCTTGCACTGAGAAAGGCTCATCATTCTGTGTTATTATTCTCAATAATGCATAACCTCGCTCTAGTCATGGGAAAACATCAGATAAAACCAAATTGAGGGAAAGTCTTCAAAACAACAACAGACCAGTACTTTTCAAAAATATCAAGGTATGAAAGACAAAGAAAGACAGAAAAACTGTGGCAGATTGGAGGAGACTGTGGTGATATGACAACTGCATGCAATGTGAGACCTCGAAGACTAGGGAACAGAAAAAGCGCATTAATGGGAAAATCGGGAAAATCAAAATAAAGTCTGTACTTTAGTTAATACTATTGTGTCAATGTTGATTTCTTAGTTTCGATGATTTTACTCTGATTATATAAGATATTAATCTTAGAAAAAACTAGATGAAGAGTATACGAGAAATATCTATACTATTTTTGCAACTTTTTAGAAGTCTAAAATAAAAAATAATTTTAAACTGATCAACACAATCTACTCAGAAGACTATTATGATTTATTAAACTTTACTTCCATGTGATATAAAATAATGAGCTAATTATCATTAGAGACCTCTTGGTCTTCGGGAAAATAATCCAACGATACATATCATCTTCCTGCTTCTGATTCAACAGCCATGAGGGAGGAGGACTAGGGAAAGATGGTTTTGATCTGACAGACGGGAGCACCCTAAAAATTCTGAGTCCTGGTCATAGCACATATGCTAATGTAATGGCATTTAAGTGACATCCTAAGAATCTACCTTACTTCTCTTTTCCCTAGGTAGGAAAAAATGGGACCTGTGAATCTGACCCAACTTTATAAGAAAGGAGAGGCTGGTGGGGATAAAAATATCACTTACGAAGAGCTTACCACAAGTCATACACTGTTCCAAACTCTTTACATGTATTGACTTCTCTCTCACAACAACCTTATTAAGCATTATTATCTCCATTCTACAGATAAGAAAACTGGGGTGCAGAGAGGGGAAATGAGGCACAATAAAAGTATGTTGCTGGGAAAACTACAGAGAAAATCATGGCCTATCTCTCCCTTCTAATAATCTATTTACCAATTCTGCACCAGTGTGTTTTACCTGGATAATTCAGATATATCCTATGTTAATTAACTGCCGAGACTGAAGACTCTCTTCACACTGAAATTAGATCAAGTAGAGGGAAGAGTCATATATGGGGAGACATTTCCTCTGGCTGAACCTTGGTCTCAAAGCCCAAACCACTTGCCTCCTTCATTGAAAGAACTAGCACCACCTTCCTTATTACGAGTATTTTGGCAGAAAAAGTGTTAAGAAATAATACCTCTCTTTTGGCATGCAGGAGCCCTCTCTTGCTGGACTAGTCACCCAGACTAAGACTGAGACTCCATACTCAGAAAATGAGTAATTATTTGTTGTCAAACTGTATATTCATTTCCTGAAAGAATGGAAGTTGCCAGGTTTCTCTATGCCTATTCCAGTTATAATAATAATTGTGCTTCACATTGTATAGTGCTTTTGGTTTATAAACTTCACTCACATACTGTACCTGATCTTCAAACCACCTGTGATATTAGCTCATGTGTCAGTCAACAAATACATATTAAGAGTTTGCTATGTGTCAAGCCCTAGGAATGAAAAAGAGAACAAAACCAATGTGATTTTTGCCCACCCACCACCTACAGTTGACATTACAGTGGAGAGTACAAGCCAAAAAAAAGGAAAGCGGATAGGGGAGGAAAAATATACATAAAGTAAGTACAAACTATGGAGTCATAAATAAAAATAATACTATAAAGTAAAAAAAAAAAAAAAACAGGCGTAATAGGGAGAGACCTACTTTAGGGAGGTTATTAGTCAAAGCCTTTCTGAGGAGGTGACATTTGATGAGAAGCAGGCAACAAAGTTTAGGATAGCACCTCTCATTCAGAAGAATCAGCAAGTGCAAAGGTGGTGTGTGCAAGGGGGCTGGGAGGGGTGTGAAAACAGCTTGGCACATTACAGAACCTATCAGAAAGCAATTCCTTTGGAAAATTAAGAAGGAGGGAGATGGGGGTCTGAAATGAGGTCACAGAGAAAAGCAGAGAGCAGATGCTGTCTAGGGCTGGTGCTAACAGGCTATGTATGAAGGGTTTTATTCTAAATGGAAGGAAAAGAGTCGACAATGTCACTGTCGTTTTACAGGAGAGTAAAATTAAGCTCAGGGAGGCTACATATCTTGTCAGAGTTCTTATACCTGGCAAGCTTACAGCTCCATCCCAGATCTTTCTTTTCTACAAATACATGTTAAGTGCATTCTAGATTCCAAGCACATTACTACTTGCTAGATAAGATAGTCTTAATCTCAATTAGATTAAGTCTGGAAGTGAGAAATGGCAGTGTGAAAAAATGCAATAGAATACAACAGGCACTATGTCCAGAAGTCTCTACAGAATGTAGAGGAAACTTGAAGGAGAAAGGAATCAGTTCTAGATGGGTGGGGCAGGGATGCTCAGAGAGTTAGCATTGAGCTGAGTCTAGAAAATAAATATTTATAGGGAAAACGAGGGTTGGGGAGGATGAGCAAAGCAGATTGAGCAAAGATACAGAGAACTTAAACAGCTCAGTAGATGCTGGAAATAGCAAGCTGTTTCTGACACAAGGTGAAAGTGAGGAGCTTGAGGATAGGATTGAAAACTAGAAATGGCCAAAGGCCAGATCATGAGCCCTGGACTTGACAAAGTTAGAAGTTTGGATTTCATTTTCTGAGGAATAGAAGCCAGTAAGTTTTCAAGTAAGGGAGCAACCTGAATGGATTTGTTTCTAATAGCACCCATCAACAGAACTGGAGAGGTGAATTGTTGGGGTAGTACAGGGTTACAAGCCTGTAAACAGAGAGACCAGGCAGAAGACAGGCAAGGTCTAGAAGAGGAAATAGAGGCCTGAGGTAAGAACACAGATGTGGGTTGTAGAGATGAGAAAAGATTGAACAGACGGTAGGTGCAGAATTCATAACACTGAGTGTTTGGGGTGAGGGAGACGGGGCATTAGGGTAAATTCTGGGTTTTCATGACTTGACTCTAAGTTCAATACTTTTTAAATAAAAAGTTTTTCCACCTTATATAAAGGAATGTCTTTTATTTGTTGCAAACAGTTTAACATCTCTGACAGCTAAGAAAAACTCCTGAGATTATCCTATTTTGTTATTTTTAAAGAGAAAATAATGTGCTTTTCTGACAAACTATTGTTTAGAAGACAATGATTCTTTTTTTTTTTAACCTAAAATGATCAGCATAATGACCTCTGCCGAGATAAAGAACAAATTTCCACATTGCCACTGGTAGGACTGATATCTAAGCAGAAAAAGAAGGTAGGTTTTGATGAACAAATTTTTTGTTTGCAATTTAACTTTCTAGCAAAGGAAAATACTAGTACTCTACTTAAGAAGATAATTCTCTTTCTGAGAACCTCAGAAAATGTGAAATAATGATCCCCTTTGTTCAGAAGTATCTTGACATGCCCTACTACCATCATAAACACAGCACACAGAAGTTCAATTTCTACTCTCAGATGCTCAAAAATTAACTTCAGATTCAAATCTGAGATATGACTTAAGATATACTAACATATCATACATGGTTCCTGAAAAACAAAACATTTTAGAATTATATTTAAAGGCTTTTCAAACTAATTTGGCTCCAAGGGACAGCAACATTGATACATTAATTATTCCAAGAGCTTATATAGGATAGCTTCCATATGTCCTGCCCTCGTTTCAATTTCCTTCCCCATGTCCCCTTTCTCTTGCTCATTTTGACATTTTTATTCTATTTGAAAGATATAGGAAAACTTTGACCATGCTTGGGCGGGGGAAATGATCTGAGACTTCTATTACCTTAATGTTTTATACAGAATGCACCGTATGTAGAGAACTGTCAAAGAAAAGGTATCAAGACCTCAAATTGTCTTGGTGAAAGAACAACCCTTAATGGTCACATGGGAGAACTGTTCCAAGTTCTTTAAAGATGCAACACATACACCATTATCACTATGATAAAAATGAAAAATGAAGGTTAGAGAGGCTGAGCAATTCATTCAGCAACACACAGCCAGTAAGTGATGAAACTGAGATTCAAACTCAGCTCCGTGACTCTGAAGCTGAGGGAATGTGCAGATATTACTAATTGTAGTAAATCTCCAAACACTAACCATTTTGGTGGAAATATTATAAATGCTCTCTAGATCTTTTTTTTACAAGTACAAATGTGGAAAGTAATTTTGATTTATATGCATGTACCCTTAATTGACCATCCTCCTTATTTATTTCAGAATGCAAAAGCTCGTTCACTTATTAAACCTCTGGGTGTTTTCACAAATTGGCAAAGGAATCAGAAATAATAGACATAACATGCTTCTTGCTATAGCCAGCAATTAATGGAAAAGGCTCTCATAGCTACAGTTAACTCAGCTGTAAACTCATATTCTTCCCATCTAACTGCAGAAGCAGATTTCTGAGTAAACAAGTGAGTTAATTTGCTCTCTGAGCTAAAGTGGACCAAGGAGAGGCAATTCTCCATTGACTAAGTAGCATTGGAGTTTGTTAACGACAACCTTGAAGTAGCCTAACATTATGGTCATATGATGAATTTTAGTTTTCTAAATCTAAATTGCAGACTACTAAAAAACCAATTGCTTAGAGGGAAAGAGACTGTCAGCAGAACGTATGAAGGTGGGAAGAAGACAGCATATTTTTAAGATAGATTTTTATATAATTTTGTCATTTTCCAGAGATACAGGTTACTTGGATCAGATGATTGATTTCCCCAGCCATGCTTCCTACCTCTGTAGACTCATTTTTATGTCTACATAGAAGTTATAGGCTATTATAGGATGTTACAGAAATCTTGTATGTATTGGAAGTTACAGGATGCTAATGGATGTTATTATAAGTAACAGGATGGTATAGGAAGTCAAAGGATGGGCCAGGAGTTAGGAGAATTTAATTTAAATGGTGGGGAATATAAGACCAAGGAAATAGATGGAATCTGACCAGTGGAAATATCAAAGCTACATCTGGGGGTCTGTAAGAGATGGACACTGTATTAGTTTCCTATTGATACTGCAACAAATTAACACAAACTTAGTGGCTTAAAACAACACAAATGTATTATTGCACAGTTTCCAAAGGTCAAAAGTCTTGGTGGGCTGGGCTGGGTCCTCTTCTTGGAGTCTCACAATATCCAAATCAAAGTGTTGGTAGGGCTGAATTCCTTATTTGAGCAGCTTGGGAAAAATCTGCTCCCAAACTAATTTAATTTGTTGGCCAAATTCAGTTCCTCGTGGTTGTAGAACTGAGGTCCCCATTTCTTTGCTACTGTAAACCTGGGGGTTAGAGTGGGGGGACAGCTATTGCTCCTGACAGTCTTGCTTATGTTTTCCACATAGCCCCTACAGCAATGGCAATAGAGTCTCTATCATGCTTTAAATTTGTCTGACTTTTTCTGCCATGTCTCTAACTCCAGCAAGTTCTCCAAAAAGTTTTCTACTTTTCAGGGCGTGTGTGATTAGATTAAGGCCACCTGGATAATCAAGGATAACCTCTCTATCTTAAGGCACTAACCTTTATTACAGTCTGCAAGGTCCCTTTTGCCCTTTAAGATAACCACGGCATGCCATTAGAGGGCAAAGCTCCTTGGGAGCACCATGTTTCCTGCAGGACCTGACTCACAAATACTCTAAAACAATGAAGCCACTAAAAACACCAGTCTATCCTCCAAATTTTATGAGTCTAAGAACCTTTTGCAGAAATGCCTCTTCCTTTAGAAGGTAACCAGATCAACTTAGTTTATTCCAAAATGTTCTGAGCTCTGAAAAACAGAGTACTTAAAAGTAGTGCACAAGTTAACATCTATCTTATTTTTAAGGCAATGTCATCAGAAAACATAGATGGAAGGTTTAGTAATAATAATAGCTAATAGTTATCGTTTTCTTACTTCATGCCAGATATTACATAACCAATAAAATAGATGGTTGTGAACATTCTCTAAAAGTTCTTTGATAGAATGAGATAAAATTATTCCTTCTGGATGAGGGAGAAATATATTTCAATACCATCAGTACTGTAATGAAAATGTAATATCAACACAATAATCCCAGCCAATATGTACTGTGCCCATGAAAGATTTCTACATATGACTATGTAAACTGAATTTACATGTGCAAAACATAGAATGTGATTGTGCATGGCATGGTTCATTGCTGCCAACTGTTGTCACAAATCTCAAATCTGCTTTGACATCACAGTCTGCAAATTACAGTCCATCATCAGACACAGCTCACTGGTCTCTGCTTATTCATATTCTTAGGCAATAAAATCATTTCCCAGAAAGAGTACAATTGCTTGAGAGTCACTTTACAATGAGAACCATCCAACACAGCAGTTAAAGTCCAGGGGGTTATACAAATGCAAGTAAAGTCAGAATTTTAAAAAATATTTGAGTTGTTATTTAAAGAACCAGGGTATTTAACATGTCTGGGAATCAAATAGCAACCTGATAAGTATAGATGTTCTTTACTCCTAAGGGTATTTAACATTGATCCTAATGACAATGATTTATATTTTAGATCTAAATCAATCCTAATGATAATGATTTAAATCATTAACAAATGTATGTATTCTCCTGTGGAAATAAATTCAAAGAGTACTGAATTAACACCAAGTGTAACTAAAGGAGCTCAGGTTAGTGTGCCCATCCTTTGACTTCCTAGGTTTTATTTTGAAGTTACTATTTAATTTTGGTATAAACATCACCCCCAACATAGTTTTCTACTTTCCTTTTAACTATTAGAGACTAGAAAATGGTAGCCATGATAACCCATTCTGTATCTTTCTAAGCTTTCTATTCTGTTCCTTCTGATTGATAATTGCTTTTGGAGACTGATACTCACTGACCTTTAGGATGAATTTTGAATGACTGTAATTTTTATTAATATCCTTCAGAATATTTCCCTGTGCTGCATTGTTCCTTATAAAAATAATTGATTAGAACATTTAGGAAATCAAATATTAACAAGGTAGATACGGTAAAATGGGTCAAATATTTGGTGACAGAAGGAAATCTAACTCTGAGTAGCGAACACACAATACAATATACATATGACTTACTGTTGAATGATACATTTGACACTTATTTGGTTTTGTTAATTGATGTCACATTTAGAAGATCTTTGTGCTTTGGTCTTTGTAGGCTTAAAGCCTAAATTTTTTATAAGTTAAAAAATGTATATTCTAAAAAAAAATTAATGCAGCTTTCACTGTGATTAAAATTAGGAAAAAATAGGGGTTTTGTGATCTTTTAGCATGTTACACTACAGTTATAAACATAAGACAGCATATAAACTTAATAAACCTAGATTTAAACAGTGAATAAATCATGTTATTTTTGTCAATCTAAAATAAAAGAAATGTTTTAATCACTTTAAATTTAATCACTTTACTATCTGAATAAAAAATGAATTCAGTAAAACATACAATCAGCTTTTATAGAAAATCTGCAAAATAGAAGTTCTCTAATAGAAAATTGTGTGACCTTTAAAATAGTTTAACAACCTACAATAAAATCTTATTTTATTACTTCATGCATTATCAACCCCAGAAAATTTTCAATGACAATAATTTCTTTGAAAGTGTCTTAATACAACCTATTCAAATTCATTTGAATGCCATGTATCACTTGTACAGCCTCTTTCTTGACATTATTTTCTAAATATTGCTTGCATATAATCCTTTTCTGCACATACTCAAATTCATACTACAGTTGTTATAGAAGTAGCTAATTTACATATAGATTAAAAATTATTATGAAGTCCATTTACACCCTGATGAGTTAAATACAAAGTAACTCAAAACCGATATCTGGTTTCCATTAAATCTGAGTGTTATCACACATTAGACTAGTCAAAATACAGGCTTCAGATCTATGGCTAGGATCCTAAAATGTCAGACAGGGTTATGACAGCTCAGCAGATACAGAGCTAAATTTAGATATTTTCTTCAATATTATTGCAGATCATGAGATACTATCCCTTAAGTTGACTCAACTTTTTGCTTATTCTCTACATTTTGCCCAACACACTTTAATAGTAGTTGTTTTAAGCCAAATCAGTTAGCAGGCCATTGGCAATCTAGACAATTTTAATTAGACTTGAGGGAAAAAAAATTTCTTTCAAAATGATTAAGATGCTTGAAGTTTGACTATTGGCCTAGATTGATAGCCTTGGCCTACTACCCTGCCTGCTTGTCCATCTACTAGACTTCAGGGAAACATTAGATTACTGCCTGATAAAACTGGCTTTCTACCACTTCCAGTAAGCAGAAATCCATTCACAGTGGACATATTCAATTGGCCTGCTATATCCAACTTTCCATTAAGCACTCCTACCCATGGTCCCTATCTATTTATTTGTTTTTTTATTTTATTTTATTTTTATTACCGTGACATTGGTTAACAATGGTCCCTATTTACAGAGGAAGGGCTGGGTGGCCAGATTAGAACTCTATGACTTTGTCTTCATCCTGGACACAAGTTCTAGACAAAAAAAGATGTCAATCTATTGGCCCGTTACCAAGTGGATTCATATTCTCTCTCTCTCTCTTTCTCTCTCTCTCTCTCTCTCTCTCTCTCCCCTGTCTCTCTCTCTCTCGAAAATTTAAACTCCTATCCACATAAGTTATTGTCAGGAAAGGCCAAAAGGCCATGTAGAATTGAGACCAGAGCTGGTGTCAAGGAAAGCCATGTTAATAAGGACCAGAGGCTACAGATAAGCAGGTTAAACCATCCAGCAGATAAGAGAATAAAGGAGACTTGCAGAAAGGGACATAGTTGAAAGAACATATTGTACTACAGAGACACAGTGAAGGAAGAATAAAGAGAGTGAGATTCAGAAAATAGCAGAGTTGGAAACAGAGGACTCCTGAGTTCCCACTGGCTTTCCATCTCCTGGCCCAGTTCCCATGAAGCTTGACCATATTTCCTACCCTTAGTTTAGTGACAATCTTATAACTTCTCCATGTACCCCTTTTTTACTTGAAATGATTTGAGTGATTGTCTGTTCCTTTTAAGCAAACGTTGATTGGAACAACATGTTAAAAGATGCTTTCAAGATATAGCAACAGATCGACTGGTTTATATCTGGATTTAAGAGAAGGAAAGAAAAATATATATATGTGATTTGTAAAAAAAGGGAAAAATTTCTGGGCATCCTGAAATGGAAAGATTGTCTAACCTAACACTCAACACGATGTGCTATTAAAAAACAAACACCTTATATATCTGCTTTATTTTCATGAGAATGTACTATGTACCTAGAAGTTTTCATCTCTGAGAGTTTCTAAAGAACCCAGGGTAAACTGACATATTTGTATTTTAAAAGATGCAAAGGTCTTAAAGATGGACGATTTTGAAGTTTGTTCTGTGCTCAGCATTTACACTTAGGTGTTTATTCTAGAGATTTAAGCCTCCTCCTTTTGTGTTCATCTTACTCCTCTGGTCTAACCCCGTCTTTCCACCCAATTCATATGCTGACAATTCTGTCCCTTTGTTTCTAGTTCTTGTCTTTCCAAAGTTTACCACAAAGGGTATTTCGTTTTTTTTCCCCCTTGTAAACTAAGACAAGTTTTCAGTTTCCAGAAATACAGGCAACACTACAAAAGAAATTGCAGTAGATCTGGACTACTGCCAGTCTCTAACAAGAAAAACATCAACAAAAAGAAAATTAGACAATGGCTCCTTTCTACCAGAAGAACTTTGACCAAATGGTTGTACTACAAATGAGGAAGTATTTATTTAGGGCTAAAATAGACCAACTCACTAAACAAACAAAACACATAGAGAAATTTTAAAGGAAAACTTTTACCCAGCAATTCCACTGCTATACATTTACCCCCCAAAAATAAAAACATATGCCCATACAAAGATTTGTATAAGAATATTCATGAAAGCTTTATTCATAATAGCCAAAAACTACCCTTTTCATCTTTTATAGCACAAGGATTTTTTTTCTATATTTTATGAGTATGTTATTTGTCATTACTCTCGATTAATCTGTAATGTTAATAAAATGCTTCAGGAACACAGTATAATTATTGAATGATGGTGGCAGATATGAAGAACTGTGCGCCACCTGCAGCCAGGACACCGCTGGCTTCTGATTGGCCAAATTCACCTGTAGGTCAGTCACTGATGAGTACAGGTGTGATAAAGGCTATTGCAGTTAAATAACATTGCCCACATTTTATAAGGTACCTGATAGTTTTTAATTGTCCTAAGTGAATATCTAACAATATCCAGATATGGGTGATGCTCCTCCAATACAAAAAACCTTCGCTAAATTAAATAAAAATACATGCTTCTGTGCATAAAATATGAGGCTCAAATATCTCCTGCTTTAATAGGCCTACTAGTATAATTAGAATTTAGCCTTTCCCTCAAAATGTGCCATTATTATTTCTAAGAGTTTCCAAAGAAGTCCTTCAAATGTACTCCAATAAAAAAATACAGATCCCAGACTCTCCTTCTTTTCCTTATCCAGTCCCCACTGTCCATTTGGCCTTCCAGAATAAGCCAGGAAAACCTCACCCCCTCATCAGCCATCCTGAGAACAGCACTGACCACAGAGAGGATGATGTCTCTAGACACTCTGGGAGTTTCCAAACTAAGGCAGCCAGTATGCAGAGTGGGGAGGCTTCCTTCCTGCTTGTGGTGTGAAACTCTTTACTACTGAGCCCTGTAGGGCTTATTGCTCTGAGAATTTCACAAAGTGAGGTCCTAACATTATCTCCTTCTTTCATGGTATTTCAAAACCAGTTCAGAAGACCTGGTCCTGGAAAGGTACCACGTGATCCTCCTAATGCTTCCACCTACTGCCACTTGGGGTGAGGTCTGAATGGTGGTGAGGGTGATGGCATCTGCACTAGCAACAAGCCCCATTATAGCAACAGCACTTACATAAATGGGCACAGAATCAAGGGAGACCCAGTCTGTTTTTCTCAGTGTGTGGTCCCCTGAAGATCTGCAAAGAATGTTTGCGGGCTTGTTGCTCTGGATTCCATTCCTCAACCACTAAATCAATAATCTAGAGAGGTGAACTGATTCTAAATTTTTTAAACAAGATCATGAGATGACTTTTGCACAGATCTGGGCCTGAGAACCATTACTATAGAATAGAGTGCTTCTCAATAGAATGCTCTCAAATCAGTATTACTGATACATCCCTGAAATGGGGATCACTCAAAGATTGCAGACACCAAACAGTGGAGTCCGAGAGGAACACTCTCTAAATATCCACAATCTTCATATGGATATTTCCCATGAAAGAAGTGAAAGTGCTGGAAATTTTTTAAATGATAATGAGGAAATTGGGTATTTAATTTTTGCTTTTAAGGGGAAAATATAGAAATATCAGGGAAAATGAGATATGTTTATAATCATAATTTTTTAATCACTATTGATATAAAGACAAGTTGGTTCATTTAGGAAGATGAAGAATATGTTATGTTTAATTTGTTTTGCTTTTAAAATTATCATATTTGTATCTTAAATTTAACAATACAGTTTATATAAAGAATAATTGTCAGTTTACTCACTAAATTTACCTTTACTGAGTAAACTGAGATAAATTTACCTTTATCTCAGTTAATGAATAGCAGGCAACTATCTGAGGGACAATAAACTAGTATTTACTGAGTAGTTATTACACACCAGCCCTTGTCTTAAGCAGCATATATGTCCAAGAAAAAAGTGTATTTTTTTAAATACAGTATACAAGAAAAATTATGTTTTCAGAACGTAGTAGCACCATGATGTCAAGAGCTACAGAAACCATCTATGTTCTGAAGAGCAAATGAGGGGGGGTAGTGGGAGTGGGGTAGAGAAATTATTGAATCTAATGGTAGTTTACTTAATCTGTAACTCAGTGGTTCTCAAATCTGATAAGACTTGATAAAACAGGATTGCTGGTCCTGATCCCTGGAGTTCCTGATTCTGCAGGCCTGAGGTGAGGCTCGAGAATTTGCATTTCTAAGTTCCCACGTGATGCTGACATATGAGTTTCAAACTGTTGGTCTAATTAGTTTCATTTCCTCAGCTGTGGCTGATCCTCTAACTTGTCCTGATGTTGCAGAAGCTATATCATGGGCATAATACCAGATGCACCCTGGAACTAATATCCAAATGTCTTTCTGGTTCTGCAATTGTTTTTGTCCATTTTTGATAAGAAAGGGGAAAGATTCTAATGTCAAAAGTATATTTTGTGCAAGTTAGAAATATTGAAGAAAAATAGAAAAGTGATCTTGTAATAACTGAAAATACCATTCCAAAACTAAGTTTTTACTTTACACCCAATTTTGTAATCCAGTGAAATGCAGAGCTTG
>NW_011889400.1:126636-157874 GCF_000151845.1 Pteropus vampyrus
AAAAAATACAGATCCCAGACTCTCCTTCTTTTCCTTATCCAGTCCCCACTGTCCATTTGGCCTTCCAGAATAAGCCAGGAAAACCTCACCCCCTCATCAGCCATCCTGAGAACAGCACTGACCACAGAGAGGATGATGTCTCTAGACACTCTGGGAGTTTCCAAACTAAGGCAGCCAGTATGCAGAGTGGGGAGGCTTCCTTCCTGCTTGTGGTGTGAAACTCTTTACTACTGAGCCCTGTAGGGCTTATTGCTCTGAGAATTTCACAAAGTGAGGTCCTAACATTATCTCCTTCTTTCATGGTATTTCAAAACCAGTTCAGAAGACCTGGTCCTGGAAAGGTACCACGTGATCCTCCTAATGCTTCCACCTACTGCCACTTGGGGTGAGGTCTGAATGGTGGTGAGGGTGATGGCATCTGCACTAGCAACAAGCCCCATTATAGCAACAGCACTTACATAAATGGGCACAGAATCAAGGGAGACCCAGTCTGTTTTTCTCAGTGTGTGGTCCCCTGAAGATCTGCAAAGAATGTTTGCGGGCTTGTTGCTCTGGATTCCATTCCTCAACCACTAAATCAATAATCTAGAGAGGTGAACTGATTCTAAATTTTTTAAACAAGATCATGAGATGACTTTTGCACAGATCTGGGCCTGAGAACCATTACTATAGAATAGAGTGCTTCTCAATAGAATGCTCTCAAATCAGTATTACTGATACATCCCTGAAATGGGGATCACTCAAAGATTGCAGACACCAAACAGTGGAGTCCGAGAGGAACACTCTCTAAATATCCACAATCTTCATATGGATATTTCCCATGAAAGAAGTGAAAGTGCTGGAAATTTTTTAAATGATAATGAGGAAATTGGGTATTTAATTTTTGCTTTTAAGGGGAAAATATAGAAATATCAGGGAAAATGAGATATGTTTATAATCATAATTTTTTAATCACTATTGATATAAAGACAAGTTGGTTCATTTAGGAAGATGAAGAATATGTTATGTTTAATTTGTTTTGCTTTTAAAATTATCATATTTGTATCTTAAATTTAACAATACAGTTTATATAAAGAATAATTGTCAGTTTACTCACTAAATTTACCTTTACTGAGTAAACTGAGATAAATTTACCTTTATCTCAGTTAATGAATAGCAGGCAACTATCTGAGGGACAATAAACTAGTATTTACTGAGTAGTTATTACACACCAGCCCTTGTCTTAAGCAGCATATATGTCCAAGAAAAAAGTGTATTTTTTTAAATACAGTATACAAGAAAAATTATGTTTTCAGAACGTAGTAGCACCATGATGTCAAGAGCTACAGAAACCATCTATGTTCTGAAGAGCAAATGAGGGGGGGTAGTGGGAGTGGGGTAGAGAAATTATTGAATCTAATGGTAGTTTACTTAATCTGTAACTCAGTGGTTCTCAAATCTGATAAGACTTGATAAAACAGGATTGCTGGTCCTGATCCCTGGAGTTCCTGATTCTGCAGGCCTGAGGTGAGGCTCGAGAATTTGCATTTCTAAGTTCCCACGTGATGCTGACATACGAGTTTCAAACTGTTGGTCTAATTAGTTTCATTTCCTCAGCTGTGGCTGATCCTCTAACTTGTCCTGATGTTGCAGAAGCTATATCATGGGCATAATACCAGATGCACCCTGGAACTAATATCCAAATGTCTTTCTGGTTCTGCAATTGTTTTTGTCCATTTTTGATAAGAAAGGGGAAAGATTCTAATGTCAAAAGTATATTTTGTGCAAGTTAGAAATATTGAAGAAAAATAGAAAAGTGATCTTGTAATAACTGAAAATACCATTCCAAAACTAAGTTTTTACTTTACACCCAATTTTGTAATCCAGTGAAATGCAGAGCTTGATTTTCTGACACATTTGTGCTTGAAATTTGACTATCAAAGATTAGCAGAATCACTACAGCCATGCCACCCTGAACGTGCCTGATCTCGCCTGATCTCAGAAGCTAAGCAGGGTCAGGCCTGGTTATTACTTGGATGGGAGACCACCTAGGAATCCCAGATGCAGTAGGTGTTAAAAAAAAGAGAGAAAAAAAAGATTAGCAGAATCATAAAATAGCTAAATTTGCCTTGTTTCTTTTTTTCCCCACTTTCTTGTGTACTTTTTCACAATGATGCACCTTGAATCTCAAACATATTTTCCCTTTGGGCTGTTCTGTTAAAAATTATCTTATTCAGCTACGGTGTCTCTTGAAGAAATTGGCTTTATAACCCACAGGGAGTTCTGTGGGATTCATTGCTGTCAAGTATCACAGTTCTCACGCTTCTGGATATTTGAAGATCTCCAATTACTAATTTTCTTAAAGAGTTCCATTGTTTTCCAGTAAAAAATATATTAC
This sequence comes from Pteropus vampyrus, assembly GCF_000151845.1. Taxonomy (NCBI): domain Eukaryota; kingdom Metazoa; phylum Chordata; class Mammalia; order Chiroptera; family Pteropodidae; genus Pteropus; species Pteropus vampyrus. Next base: position 129,014 of record NW_011889400.1, read on the forward strand.
AATTTCACAAACATAGAATTTCAATTCAAACTTCATGTCGGTGTATTGTTTCTTGCATCCTTTTCTTCTGGAAGGCAGCTGCTATAACAAAAGGACTCTTCTCTAGATATTTTCAAGAGTGGTTAGCATGATTTCAAGAAGCAAATCTGAACCATTAAGTGAACAACTTATTATAGCCATGGAATAGTTGTCTATCATGATTTCTCTTGTTGCATTCATTTTATTGATAACATTAATCAACAAATATATCAGCTCCTTAATATTTCAGGGATGTTATAATAAAATTGGTGGCTATTTTCACAAAGAAAAAAAGTGTTACTTTGTAAGTGTTAGAGAATTGCATAAGAAGAATAAAAGCTTGATTACAAAACAAACACATACCTGACTAGAAGTGTCAGAGTCCAAGAAAAGCAAGGAAGATTGGCACAGTGGTGTGGCTTAGATCGAACTGAATTGAAGCACAGGGGAGTTGAGGTGGGTGCCCACAGCTGCGGGGAGGAGGGGAGTGTTAGGGGGTAATGGCAGATCAGCTAGGGATGTCAGAGGCTGTGTAGAGTAAGGAAAGTATCCCCATGGGAGACTGTAGCAGCAATGGGAGATTGGTTACATACAGGGTAACTGATCTAGTAATATGGGAGCCAGGTTTCCACTGCTGGAGAAGGGAGTGACAAATATGCAAAGGGAAAAAATGAGAATAAACTTTGTTATTGGATTGAAATCTGAGGTATAGATGTGAACTCATAATTTTTAATAGAGATAGATATGGAAATATAGATGTAAATGTGAGGATGGACAGACAGACAGACAAATATTCCCTAGTTCTGTCCAGTGAGAGGACCTCAGAGCAGCAGAACTCCAATACGAAGGAGAACACTTCGTCTCCACGTCTTGGATTCTAAATATCTTTCTCTTCTGGTCCAGGGCTCCTTGGAGTAATGGGTGATTTCAGCACTGGGGCAAGGAAAGTACATTAGCCTAGGGTATCTCATTGCTCCAGAAAGTAAGGAAGTGTTCAAAGAATGACAGAGGTATGTCAAAAGCCATTTTGACACAGAAGCCATTTTGAAGGGGTTTCCAATGGATAAATCTGAGATAATGTGAGCACTGAAATAAATTATAGTAATGGATGAAATAGGAAATCATAAATTTACACTGAATACATTACATAAATTGGTTAAAAGTATGATAAGGGATGGGTTATTTATATAGTTTTAAAGTACCTCTCCATGAAACACCTATTTATTACAAAAGGGAAAAGAGTAACTTTATACTGGAGAAGCAGTAGCAGATATTCTTTAATTCAAATGATCAAAGTAAACATAAATAATGGGGCAAACTGAAATAATGAGCCACCAGATATGATGTAGTGAGAACAATTCAATATTTGTCATATTTTGGGAAAATATTCTTAACTTGACTATAATTAATAGGAAATATCAGACAAACCCAAATTGAGGAACATTCTATATAAATCCCAACTGAGGCAGACAGATCATAAGGTGAACACCAATAATTTCTGCCCCCTGGTGTTTATACCTTTGTATAAACCTATCCTTTGAGTTAGGGCAGGACTGAAAGGATATGGCAAAGGTGATGGGATGACACTCCTATGATTATGTTACAATACATATAAGACTCCATCTTGTCAGCAAAGGTGCTAGATTCAGCCTCACTGTCCTTGAAGAAGTAAGCTGCCATGAAGTAAGTGGTCATATTTGGAGAAACTCACATGTCAAGGAACTGCAGGAGCTAAAGGTGGTGTCCAGCAAAAACCTGAAGCCTCAGTCCTGTAGAGCAAGGAAATGAATTCTGCCAACAATCCAAGGGAGCTAAGAAGCACATCTTTGCCCAGTCAAGCCTCTGATGAGACCACAGCACTGGCTGACACATGCATTGCAGCCTGGTGAGACCCTGAAGCAGAGAATCCAACTAAGCCATGTTCGAACTCCTGATCTCCAGAAACTGAGGTAATAAGTTTAAGTTGTTTCAAGCTGCTAAATGTGTGGTAGTATGTTATGTAGCATAGAAAAGTAATAGCATTATTAAAGTCAATGGAAGACTGAGAAACTCCTCCAGACTAATGGAGACAAAAGAATATGACAACCAAATGCAATGCATGATTCTGAACTGGATCATTTTGGACATTATCGAGACAACTGGAAAAACATGAACATAGTCTGAGAATTAGATGATAGAAAGTATATCGATGTTATTTTCCTAATTTTGATGAATGTTTTACAGTTATATAGATTACCTTTGTTAGTAGGAAATAATAAATAGAAAGTAAATACTTTGAATATAAATTCTTTGAATAGTAAATACTTTGAATTAATAAACAATTTGAATACTTAAGTATTCAAAGATGATGCAGCATCCAGTTGGCAACATACAAATAGTTCAGAAAAAAAGTTATTTGTTTTACATTTACAACTATTTTTATAAATTTGAGATTGTTATTAAAAATGTTTAAAACAAAGAAAAACTGTTCCTACTCTAGTCTTCTCCACCTCAACAAATAACAACCCTATTTCCCCAGTTGCTCTGGTCAAAAACCTAGACATCATCCTTGATTCCTCTATTTCCTGACACTATTCATATAATCACCATATAATACAAACATTGATCGTCACCTCCACTCTTACCTTTAATTGAAGCCAACATTTTCTTTGCCAGTCCTATTTCAATAGACACCTAACAGGCCTTTCTGTTCACTCTTGCTCTGCAACTCTCCCTCCACCAGTCAATTCTCTACACAGTAGCCAGAGTGATTTTTTTTTTTAAATTAATTCAATTTCTGTCATTCCCTTGTTCAAAATCTCCACTGGCCACCCATGGCACTCCTTTCTGTGGACCACCAGCCCCTGCTTACCTCTAAGACTCACCTTCTATCTCTCTCCTTAATCAACTCCCTTTCAGTCCTTACAAACTTCTTGCTGCTTCTTGAGCTTAAGCTTTTGCATTTTCTGTTCCCTCTGTCTAGAGTTCCTTCAGATAGCAACATGGCTTACTCCTTCCTATCAATCTGGTTTTTACCAAATGCCATCTCCTCAGAGAACTCTTATCTGATCATCATACTAAAAATGCACCCTCCTTCTCATCATAATGTACATTTACCCCTCTTACCACTTTATTTTTCTTCATGGTACACATCATCACCTGAGGTTAAAATATTTATTTGCTTGCTTACTTGCTTATTACCTGTCTCCTGTATGAGGTCAAGGTCTACTAATCTCTGAATCTCTAGGACTAGAATGCTACCTGGTGAATGAATGAACACAGCAATATCAATATTCAGATGCTGAGGTTTACAGACTGGTTGGTTACATGCTTTTGCCCAGCAGCCTTATAGCTAAAGTTTCTGTCTCAGAAAAGTGAACTACTACCTGTGCAGGAATTCTAGGGTCACAGAAAATTAGCAGAACCATAATCTTTAAATTACAAGAGCCCATTAAACTTCACCTTTGCCTATCCTAGGAAATGCCACCTGTTTGACACTGATGCATTTTGCAGCAGGTCTGTCTCTCCTGTTTTATGTATCCATCAACAATTATGTCAGTAGGAAGTCTTGGACAAGAAGATCTATGAAATAGAAAGAGAAAAAGGCATCATTAAGTTAATAAATTAAGAAGATGGAGAACTTGAGGATGAGTCAAACATAATGTAAAAAGAGAGAAAAAAACAAGGAGAGAAAATAGGACTGCAGAATTATTTGCATTCTTTTGACTACCACAGTAAGAGTAGCCAAAAACGCATGAGGAATCTGGATAAGCAAAGTTAAAAATCTTTGTCAAACAGAATAGTGGATACTAGAAGGAAAGGAAGGAGGGTGGGGAGGATGAAGAGGGCAAAAAGGAGCAAATATATGGTGATAGGAGACCAGGTAGGCTTTCAGTGGGGAGCACACAATAGAGTATACAGATGTCATATTATAAAGTCGTACACCTGAAATTCACATAATGTTATTAACCAATGTTACCTCCAATAAATTTAAATAAAAAATAAATAGAAAAAATATTTGTTAAAATTCCACTGCACACATTCCATTCCTAGTTACCCTGGCAATGCCCCCCACCCCATGGAAATGACATTATAATGAAGAAAATATGTCAATGCAAATGAAGTAAACAGTAATTAAAGAGGGCCATTCTAGGTCTGTTTAACTTTGCACGTTCATAAGAGGGAGGCTGTCTGGATAAAAATTTGAGATAAGTTTGAGGTGTGAAGAATGATGCCATCAAGAGAAAGAATATAAAGGTCATGAAAAGACTACTTTGAGCATGAGCATTGGAGGGAGCCTCTAGGTACTGCTGACCCACATTGCTTCTTCCATCCACTCTGTTTAAGTCAGTGGTAGATAATAAATCATGTAGTTGCAGTTCTATGTTATCCTACCTAGTCTACTTCTTATTGTCTGCTTGGAAGGAAACTCCAGATTAGAGTTGACAGAAAAAAGACAGGATGCCCAATTAAATTTGAATTTCAGGTAAATAACAATTTTTTAGTATAAATATGCCCCATGCAATATTTGGGACATACTCATACTAAATATCTTTGTTGTTTACCTGAAATTCAAATCTAATCAGGGCCCTGTGTTTGTATTTGCTATATTTGGTAACCCAATTCCACATCAGAACCCAGGGCTAAGAAAGGGTGGACCTTGACTTTTCTGGTGCCTCAGTTAAGGGTTCAGAGCAATTAGAAGTCCCACTGCTTGGACAGCTCTCCCCTCGATCTTCATCATGCCAGAGGGCTAGATCCTCCCAGGAAAAGGAATTACACTAAAGTCTGTATGTTTTTCTGTATTCACATTTGCCATCTGTCTCTAAGCCTGCCAGGAGCTGCTATTCATCCATTTTTCCCTTCACTGAATCTTCTCCTATTCTGACTTATTCTGATTTTAAAAGCAGTCTGCTCAGAAAGGGACCCCTGGGGCTATGAGATGCTTGTCTTACACATTTTTAAATTTCCTATTATCATGCATTTCCATTACTGACAATAGTGTTACAGAAGAATTTTTCTTGCAAATGATGGCCAATTCTCCAAATACTAGGTGACCTCTTATCTTTAAATAAAGACACTGAAGGTTTGGGGGGTTTTGGGCCATTAAATACTAATGTAACCACAAAAAGAAAAAAACACTAGAAATGAAATTCCAGTATTAATAACTTTGTAAAGAGGAAAACAGTCAACAATAGAAAGTCTAAGAGATGGTAACATTTGTGTCCCAACAGATGGGCAGAGCACGATCATGGGCGATTTGGAGTGATAATTCTTCAGCTGTCCAGGCAGATAAGAAAGTGGTCAGCCTTTTGGAGATCTTTCATTCTTCTAATAAACATTAAGGTTTGGGAATAGGGCATTGTAGGAACTGAGGCCTGTGAAAGAAGCAAGAATCCAAGAATCACACCTGAAATGTGCGCTACTAGAATCTCAATAGCATCAGCCCAAGTCTACAGCCATACCACCCTGAACGAGCCTGATCCCATCTGATCTCGGAAGCAAAGCAGGGTCGGGCCTGGTTAGTACTTGGATGGGAGACCACCTAGGAAGACCAGGTGCTATAGACGTAAAAAATACCCGTAAGCTGACAAGGTGCTTGCAATCTGTGAGGTCAACCAAGGGTTGCCTCACTTAAAAAAGTAAAAATTAAAAAATTAAAAAGAAAAATAGCATCAGCCCAACCATAACTTGACACAAAGCCTTGGTGTTAGTCTATCTCAGTTTCCAAATCTTGGCATTTTGGACATTTTGAGCCAGAGGACTGTCCTCTGCATTATAGGATGTTTAGCAACAGTCCTAGCTTCTATTCACTATACACCAGTAGCACCCTCCCAGTTGTAACAACCAAATAATGTTTCCAGAAATTGCCAAATGTCCCATGAAGGGCAAAATTACCCCTAGTTGAGAACTACTGATCTAGAATAGAAAGAAAAGTGGTATTTAACCCAGATGGAAGATTGAAAGAACCTGGGGGTCTTGTGAAAACACTGATTCCCTGGTCCCACCCCCAAAGCATCTGATTTAACTGACCTGGGGTAAAGCTCAGGCACTGATATTTTGTAAAAGCTGTACCTGTACTTCACATGCAGCTAGGGCTAAGAACCAAGGCACTAGACTTTGTTTTTTTTTAAAAAAAAAAAAAAAAAAGAGGAAAAGGAAAAAAAAGAATTCTGTCTTCAAAAGGATCGCCACTCTTAGAAACTGGGGGCGGGGCCCAGGGCTGAGTCCACAGATGTGGGTCAAATGGCCTCAGCTGTTGAAGAGCCAAGGCAACCAGGCACCACAAAGCCCGAGCTTGGCAGTTAGCATCTACTTACCCCAGTTTAACGTGTTTTAACTGCATTTAAAAAAAAAATCTTAGAGTGTTAGGCTATGGTTATATGAATGAGGTTGCAAGACAGGAAAAGGAACAGGAACACAGAATTGAGAAATTGCAGAACTCTGATTTGAAAAAATTTCCTTTTGTTAAAAAAAAAGAGGGAAGTTTCCATTTGCTGGTTCCTTTTCATTTTTTAGAAGCCTTCTACTACACTTATCTCGTGAGACTGCCCGTTATTCCTCGGGAACATGAGTAGTTATTAGGAACACTTTTGTGGTGCTCTTCAAATATTTGAAGATAGTATCACGACTGCCTTTTCTAAATCCCACACAGAGTGTGCAGTAAAGAGTTAACCGCCTGCCCGCTGCCAAGCTCTGGAGTTCCAGGGCAGGCAAACCTTTGCTTCCACAGGGCTCTTCTGGGGAAATCGACCTAGAGGCAGTCTAGAGAAGGGGTTTCCTTCGCTTACTGAGACTGAACGTTTCCTAGAAACGTTCTGCAAGGCACAAAACATCCCTCTTTGTGTGCAAAGTGGACATGAGGCCAGAGTACGCAAATTTAGTGTAGAGACAGGTAGCACCAAGAGGGTTTTTAAAATAAGTGATAACTTGCTAATTATTGAGCTGCAGCCACATTGCTATTTGGCCTACGATATTTGAATAATCCTCATATTTTATTTTTACAATATCACCAAATCCTGTTGAAATAAATGCTAGGTGATAAAATATGACTTTATTATGAATGATTGGTAATATGCTCACTGGTCTGCAAGGAGCAGCGTTAGTGATTACACCTTGCTTGATCATTTACACTAAAACTCTCATGTGGACTCTTACATACAGACAATACTTTCTTTTCTCTTGTGCTATAGAAACCTTTAACATCCACTTTCGTTCCACCACTGGGAGAGAACTCTATAATGAGTTCCCTTGCTTCTCAACTCAGAGAAAAGTAAGTGCAATGTAATAAGGAAGTAAACCCAGTGAGGTGTGGGCCAGCTGACAAAGAGCATGGGCAGCCTAGGGCACAGGGAGAAAGAGCATGGGCACCCTAGGGCACAGGGAGAAAGCCAGGCCAACAGAGGTGCAGCAGAGCACTGCAAATGCCCAACATGCTTCCTCAGGAGAGAATACAGGCAGGAGAGAGAAAATAATGAGAGTATTATGAAAATCAGGAAAAGAAAATTCAATAGTAAGGATTTGGAGCCAAAAGGGCAAAGCCCAACTAATGCAATACTGGAGATTATCAGTAAAGTGAGTCATACTCACTGGTATAAAGAAATAAATTTTATTCAACGCTTCCTCTCACTCTTTCTGGAGCTCGGCACCTCTAGTACTAAAGTAATTAAATGGGGACGTTTGTAATATAACTCAACCCTGAAAGAAACACTCCTTTAGCACAATAAGCTGGAGATTACACTTCATAGTCTGAAAGATCTGATGGTGTGTTAGATGTTTCAACTGTGCCTTGAGACAAGAGGCTTCACTCCTCTGTACCTTGTGCCTTACAGGGCCTGGTGTATCACAGACTTACACAAATATATTTATCAAAGAACACACAGGGGCCTCTGTCACTTGGGATCCAATGCTCCGTACCAGCACAGAACACCCACAATCATAAACATCTGCTTTCACAACTCACCTCATTCAGGCCCCAGAGAAATGCTTCTCTACGTATCTTGCTCCATGACTTCAAAAGAAAAGGTAAGCACACCTGAATTCTGTGAAAGTTTGTGGATTGTACCACTGTTGACATCAGAGACAAACTGATTTAGGTGAGGAGTGTTTGAGGGGCAGACGCTGCTAGGTAAAAGACAAATTAACTTGTCCAATCCTCTCAGACAATATGAATGTAACAAATACTTGCATAATGAAATAGTTTCCCAGGAGCACCATGCATCTATTTTTCTGCTTCTCTTCAGGTTCCAAATCACAATTCCAGAGATGCTTATGAATTAAACCAGTTTTTGAATATTAAACATAGTTTTTAAGAACATTTTGCATAGTTTTTGAATATTAAACATAGTTTTTAAGAACATTTTGCAATAGTGAATATTAAACATAGTTTTTAAGAACATTTTGCAATAGTGAACATTTTGCAATAGTGAACATTTTTAAGAACATTTTGCAATAGTGAACATAGTTTTTAAGAACATTTTGCAATAGTGAACATATTAGCCTTAAATTTGTGTATATGTAGGCTTAGATGTAATGTGATTGAAGTTTTGGCAATTAGATGAAAGTTGAATATGAGAAGTGCAAAAGTTTATCATGAAAATACTTAAGGTTTTATTAAATTTATAAAAAATTAAAATAATTCAAAACTTTAATTTTTAAATTTTTTTATATTTATTTATTATAACTTGTACGTTTTCTTTTAATTGGACAAATTTAATAATAAACATTTAATATATTTGCTATTAGGTTTTTAAAAGATACATAAAAATAATTTTATTTAAAAATTTTTACATTTCTTTTCATTTAAATTTTAGGTAAAAATGTGTCTAAATGTAATTGTTTATTTGATCATTTAGTATATGTTTTCTATTGCTACTGTAACAAATTATCACAGGTCAGTGGCTTAAAACAATACAAATTCATTATCTTATTCTATAGGCCAGAAGTCTAACATGGCTACATTCAAGGCTGCATTCCTTTCTGGAGGCTCTAGCAGAGAATACATTCCTTGCCTTTTCTAGCTTTTAGAGGCTGCCTATGTTCCTTGATTCAAGGTGTCCTTCCCTCCATCTTCAAAGACAGCAACAGCAGATTGATTTCTCACATCATATCTTTCTGACCTTTTTTTCATGGCCTCATTTCTCTCTGACTGCAGCTGAAAAAGGTTCTCCACTTTGAAGGACTCATGGTTAGATTGTGCTCACCTGGATAACATGGGATATTCAACCCATCTGAAGGTCTTTACCTTAATCACATATACAGTCCCTTTTGTCATGTAAAAAAGTCCGAGGTTTAGACTTGGAGATCCTTAGGGGGTAATTATTCAACCTACCACAATCACTGAGAATGAGCACAAGTCAAGATTATAATAGCAACTAAATATATGATTATGAAGCTCAAAAAGAAAAGAAAGGTAAAGATAAAAAGAAACTGAAAATCTTTAAAGAGGACAGTTGCTTAAATGTTTAAAAACTGAAAACTATGGTGAACATCTTTATGTATGAGTATTTCTTTAGTATGGGTTCTCAGAAGTGCAATTGCAAAGAGGTCAAAGGGTTTTAATATTTTTATTTTGTTAAGAACCGTTGTAATTTTATAATGTACCAAAAGGCTGTAACAGTTTATACTCACATCAACCATGTAAGAGTGTCTTTTTTACTGCTTCTTTACTCTCATTGGTTACAGTTAATACTTTTAATTACTGTCAATCTGAGGGATGAAAGATAATATCATATTGTTTTTTTAATTTACATTTTCCCAATTACTAGTGAGGTCAAACATTCATTCTTTTGTTTTATGGATCATTGGCTTTTTTCTGTGAATTCCCTGTTCATAGCCTCCAGTTTTCTGCTCTTGGGTTGTTATCTTTTTCTTTTTCACTTATATGAGCTCTTTTTTTATTCAGAGTATTAATTATTTGTTTTTTATGTATGTGGCAAATATTTTCTCCTAGACCAATACTTTTAATCTTTGTTTTTGGTATCCTTCATCCTCTGAATAGTTTACCTTTATGTTGCTTTACTCTTTAATTATGTACATCTTGATCACACCTAAGTAACTTTACTCTCCTTAAAGCCAAGTTCTACGTACACATATATTTCACTTGCATTCCCAATAGGTCCCTGAGAAATACATTAAACAAAAACTGTAAAACTTTGTTTTGTCCTTTTCAGGTGATAATCAATCATTAGAAATTTTCAAAAAATCATTTTAAAGGAATTCTTCAGGTTAGAAACTGACTTAAAGGTGTTTATTAGGTCAGAGCACACGTGGTTAACATATTTAGGAGCAATGGACTGGGTGGATGCAGAGCCATAGGTATGGGAAGAGACTTCATTTAGTTATGTAAACAGTTCCCAAAGATCATGAAGGCAGACACCTGAAGACTAACCAGGGGAAACACCAGTTTCGAGTCATCTGAGATGAGATGACAAAGTATCAAAAGAGTTGAGCCCAATACAGTGAATGCCACGGCAGTACTGACAATACCGGAAAAGAAGACAGATGGGTGGACTGACAGCCACCATCAAGATGGTTGTGTACCCCAGGGACAGGTGCAAGGTTACAGGTAGTCAAGAGGGTGGAAAGAGCAGGAACTATGTTCTATACCAGCACTTCTCAAATATTAATGTGCATACAAATCACCTGAGAATTTTGTCAAAATGCAGATTCTGATTAAGTGGGTCTGAGGTGGGCTTAAGATTTTACATATCCCAACAAGATCTCAGACGATGCTGACACTTGCTGGTTCCTGAACTATACTCTGAGCAGGGTTCTCTAGTAGGCTTGTCTCACTAGGCACAGAGAAGCCCCACTTTTCAGATCAGTGGTAAAATGGGATAAGAATTCGAAAAGTAATGTAATGCCTACATCAGAGTATGAGGCAGCCACTGTCCCTCTGGGCTATATTCAGGATGGTTTCCTAAAATGAAGGTAGGGCTGATCCTGTGTATGGGGGTCCATGCAGCTTAGTCTACAGAAAAAATAGGATTGCAGAGGCTGGGAGATAGGCAGGGACTGTGACATCTGCCGCTTTTGATTATGCACAAGAAGAGCAGTAAACTGCAACACAGTATCTGTGTTCTCAGCATCTTGAAGCATTTTCACATATTGCTACTTCCATTAATGGGGCCCTTCAGTTGCTATTTCTACTTTTCCCTCCAGCTATCCACATTTTGGCTTTTCACACCTTCATCAGAAGGTGACCAGAGAAAATAAAATGTACTGAAAGGAAAACATGCTCATTTGTCTACTTGCTGCCAAGACTAGACAGGGAAAAAAATTGAATGTATTTTTATGGGAAAGATTTTCAAACTTTTTTTTCCTTGTGGCTCATTTAGTAAACTAAAAGACCTAAGACACACCTACAATGTGGCCTCCCACTTTTTAAAAAAGGAAGAACTCAGTGATTTTAAGAAATAAAATTAAAAAAAGAAAAAAGAAAAGCAAACATGTGGAAGATGGTACAATGGTACCAAATTTTTGTGCCCTTTAGAACACACGATTAGATGATAATTAAGTTGCTTTTAGTGACATACAGGGAAGATTAAAATCTACATAATTTTGCAATATTTTCATATGAAGATGATCACTTCCTAGCTCATCAGGAGGAAGCCCATGGCCCCCAGGAATCCATGGATCACATGCTCTGAGAATCACTGGTCTGAGCTAGAGGCTTCAGAACTTTGTTCTGAGAAGCCTTGGGACTCCTTGGAGGTTCCTTGTGACCTAGAGAAGAGTTTCCAGCTTCCAACCCCTGTTTTAATCAAAGCCACTCCACTTTCATGAAGCTAAAGTACAACATCGGCCTTGAAGAACAGTCTCCAGGGCTAATACAAGGTTTGAAAATCACTGACCCAGAGCTAAATTTCTGTGTATTATCTTTAGATTTCACCTTTTCACACTATACCACCACCCATAAATACAGATAATACCGAGTTAACTACTTAAGTTACAGCAGGGATATTCTCAAATTATTTTATGAGTCAAATGAGCTGCAAATTACTTGAATCAAAAACTAATACATAAACGCTAAGAACAGTGTAATTGGAATAATATATATACACTAATGAAGCATCTTGAAAGGGAAGAGCCTCAGGTATTCTGAAAGGTTAGGCATTCAAGTGTAACACTCCCTTTGATTGTTATTTTTAAATACGATTTCATTGCAGTGCATCTATAAATCAGTGTTCAGGAGTATGAAGGGTTTCTATAGTACGAATGAGATGTTATAGATAATGGGACTAAATAAGACACTACAGGTATTGACATAGACTTTCACATCTGATGTTGTTCATGGGAAAACATCAATAATGCATGGCATAATATACTAGAGCAATGAGAATTATTGAATGTTTTCCAGACTTACTTATCTAATCAGCCACAATATCAAACAAAGAAAGGTTCTAACTGTAAAATGATCGAAGTGCAGTAATTGCAAAGGTGAACCTTGAAAAGTTTCTCTGCCTCCTCTTTTTTCTGCAATAGAACAGTCTAAAGTCACTTTTAGCAGAAAGCTAGTGCTTATGAGGTTTTTCTTAAGGTATCATTTTCCCATTAAAATTTATTTCACAAAAGACCTACATCCTTACCAGACTTCAAGTAGACCAGTTAATTCAGCCCCTGTTCCAGTAGCAACAATAAGTGAGGTTCTCACTCCCAGAATTGGCTATTTGTGAGATTATTTTATTTTGGCTTTACTTGCTGATTATTTGATTCATGCCCATCCCCCCATCAGACTATAAGTTTGAAGAGAACTGGATTGAATCTGTCTTCACCTTTGTACACTTATTTCCAACACAGGGCCTGGTACATGGTCACTGAATAAATATTTTTGAGAGAATAGATGTACTTACCAAGAGAACATCTGACCTTAAGGCCAAGTTCACGGTCCCTAATTGCTTCACCTGCAAAGAATCTTTCTTCTCCTAGAATTCTATTATACATTTCCTTGGTCTATGTTGTCTCTCCCCTCCCGCTACCCCCAATTTTGTTTGAGGTCAGGACTCTTTTCTTTTTATGTGCCTGTATAAGCTTTAAAATATGTAAGAAGATACTTTGTACATAATACAGCCTCTATAAATATTAATAAGCAAATGAAAGAGATTATAAGTTTTTCTAAGGTATTTCAGCTGTTCTGAAGATATTTAATACATTATTTGATAATAAAACTATAGTTAATTATGGAGTCCTGTATAGAAACAGTTGTATTTTTGTTATTCTTATTAATAATAAGCATGCATGTGTGTTATCAGAATGTACAAGTGGTGGTATGAGTGTTTTGCTTCCCTGCACATAGACCATGGAAATTCTGAGAAACAAACTGCCATCCCAAAGCTAGTGCCTAACACAGGCATTTTTAATCCTTGAAGGTTTTCAACAGCTAGGCAATGTTTTTTCAAATGCAGTAACACTGATATGCAAACATATTTATTGTCCATTCACAAAGCCATTCCTCAATATGATTACAATATGCCTTCCTGGATGTCATTAAAAACCACAGCCTTATTTTTCTAAGGTGGGTTAGCTGAAGTTCTGCATGAGGGTAGGTAATTTAAAACATGATTTCTCAAACCCCCTTTAGCTTTTGATTCTGTGCTATAACCTTGCCAGTCCACTTCCAAAGTCAACATACGCTTCCTGCAAAACCACAAAATCTTTTGAGTAACTCATGTTGTTCTTAATACATGTTCCCAAGAGCTTAATAAATGTTATTTTTGCAACTTGTTCAGTGGCAAAATAATATGTCCTTGGTGTATTCTTATCCTCTTCTTTGCTATTAGAGAAGATAGATTCAGCCTATTTTAAACAAAACTCAATTCAAGGGCAGAAAACAGTCCTAATAACTGTTAAAATTCAAATATTTGATAACTACGTACAGCATGTGCATTCTAGAAAGGACTATTATTTTAAAAGATAAATTGCACCTTGTTGAGGAATTTCAAATATCATCTGAATATATTAATAACCAAAATGCTCCCAAGTTTACAACGAGCTCTCAATGAAATCACGACCTTGTATAGACAAGTACTCATGGAGGAACAATTTTAAAATGATCTTTTTTTTTTAATTCCTCATGGATCTCCAACAATGCTAGTGCTTTAAAGCTGATGAATGGATCACACTGCAGCTTTCCCAGCCTTTCTTCCCTTTCATTTGTTTATATACCAAGCTTCACGGAAATGACAGATTTTATGCTTTACCTCATAATCCTTTGATTGTTTCCCTTGGTTCCCCCTTTGCCTAGTGAATCTTTGTTTTACTGGTGGAAAAAGCTACATCTTTGTACCCTGGTATTTTAATTTCACATATGTCATAGACTTTATTTCGTCACAATAAAGCCAATTATCATTTTTAACAATTACATTATAATTTACCATTTGGGTGTATCACCAATTATTTAACCATTCATCTGTTATTGGACACTGGATCATTAAAAAATTGTTGCTATTCTGAATAATGGTTCCATGAACAATTTTATATATATAACTTTTTTTTGTTGAGTTATTTCCTAGGGATACATCCCAGGAGTATAATTATTTAAAAGAGTAATTACTCAGAAGGGTAATAACTCAGAACATAATCCTAATAAGAGAAAACAATTTTAAGTGGCCAATCTTCTTAACCTAATAAAAAGTTTATAGTTACATTTGGATTTACACACCATTTGGTGTTTGCATCTTGACCTAACTTTTATAGATCCTATTTTTCATTAGCTAACTCATCTATTTTCACTCGAGTTTTAAATTCCTTTGTATTGGATAAGATTGGATTGTCTGTTCCAGCTCTTCAGACTTAGACATGAATCACCACACGAGAAAAGTAAATTCACCGAGGCCTATTACTGTTATATTTGGAAGGTTAATTCCCCTTCAAGTGACTTCATGTATGCAGTGATAAGACACCAACCTTGATTAACTGATTAAAGCACAACACATGCTGTTAAGTACATTGAAATATCAGGATCACATGGCTCTGGATAACAGTATTAATGGGAAAAAAAGTTTACTGACAGAGCATATTGAAACACCCAATTACCTGGTGTCTGCTGAAATAATGAATCAGTTGGCAGTCAAGATTTATAAAAGAGATGATGGCCTTGGGAGGGGCTGACCTATTAACCTCTGAATGACTGGAAGCAAATGAGCTCAGGAAAGAACCTTTTAGTAGGGTTCAGCTAAGATTCAGATTTTTGGACTAAAGTAAATAACTCACAGGAATAATTAAGAATAAAAATGAGGGTGTATTAAAGAGAATTAATATAAATCTGAGGAAAATTAGTATTTAAGAAGCCTTACAGGAAACTAATATTTATACCCAATTCAAGGGCATCATACTATAAGGCAAAACACTCTGGTCCTGGTCTCCCCCTTTCTCCTATTTTTTAGTTTTTGGGTCCTCAGATTCAATGTTAATCTTAAAATATGAGGCACCTAAAAAACTGGAATAGTTAGAGATATTCAAAGCCTAATAAATACACTGGTGGTACATATATCATAAAATACAACACAGAGACAAAGATTCCGACCATCCCCAAGCCAAACTTTCTTGAAGACTTTATTATAGGAGACAGAATGTAATACTGTTGATGAGCGAGGATAGAACTTTAAGGAGATTGGGGAAGATAATGTGTGAAATCGTCAGGAAGATTTCTGCATAAGATACTTTGGTTCAAGTTTAAGATAAAGTGTAGCTTGCTCTGCACTGTCACCAGGCATCACAAAGTCGATAAAATCTTCAAAGATTCTTCAAGCCAGATAGACCTCTGGCATTCTTCTCTATACTATTCTGGGATCCTAAATTCTTCCACCTTTCATTTTAGTATTTTATCATATACAGTTCTACACTCTTTATATTTCAAGTGTGATGACTCATTTCCCAAAGATATTGCAAAATTCATTACTTCAAGTTTGGGGATTAATTTACATGAGTTAATTAGATTTTAGAGCATTAGTCTCCCTGATTTCTCTTAGAATACTGCTTGTCCTTTCATATACTAAGGAATCTTTCTCTACTAAGGACAGTATGAGGTAGATCAGAAGAGAACTTGATTTCAAAATATCTGGAATGTCGAACAGCCTCAGCAGCATGTGGAGTCCCCAAAGGAGGTGACCAATATATACCTATTATTTGAAGTACTGATGATATAATTTATAATATGAAATCTAATGGCTTCAATTACCATTTACTCTTTTGTAATGGCAAATTAAGAGCAGAACACTCTTTGTAGATCCCTCATTTCTACTATTGAAATAAGCTTGTACTTGCTTAAACTGTGTATCTTCAGTGGTCTTATTTCCTACCACCTCAGAGGAAATAAAATGGCTTAAAAGATTAACACAGATTATACTTTAAAATTCTGTGGCGAAGACAATTCACCAAACCATTTTTCTTCCTGGAAAATAAGGATTATTCTTATCCCTTTCAACACCAATGCATTGAACACAAAATACACTTTACATTCAATAAAAGCTTGTAGAATGGTAAATCTGTTAATAGATGCAGGGGCTAGCCTCAGGCAAACTAATGAGGGCAGCCATGTTTTTCATTCAAACAATTACTGCCCTGCTTTATTCCCTCTGGTGTTCAGGACTCTGTGTTTCCTTTCCCCTATCAAAATCTACTATGAGGGGGGAAAAAAATTTCTTCCCTACTCTATACACTAAGGAATAAAATTAGTGTTTCTCAAACTATGACAAAGGACCCACTGAAGACCAGTACTTTTGCAAAATGCAATAAGAATGAATTATCAGAAAATGAAATTTATAAATCAAAGACATATAAAATACAAGTCCTAATTTTTTTATTATTGGCTTTCGAAGAATTAAAATTTCATTCCAAGAAATAAAATCACAGCAAACATGACATAGGAAAAAAGAAGCATCACGAACTGACCCAATCTGCAGACTACACTTTGCCAAACACTGGCATGAATTACTAAGAAGCAAAATCTATCCCCTGTGGGATTTCCATTTCCATTGACAAAATATAAGCGAAAGGAGAGCTGCTTTTGTTTTAGAATGTTAGGCATCAGCTAGCTAGTGGCAAGTACATGTTGAGACAGGGAGAATTCTCAGGCCCTTCAGAAGTCAGTATGCAGATCACACATCCAGGCCTTTGCTCAGGTTCTGAGAGTTGCCAGGGATGGGCAGCATGCACGGGCCAGAGGGAAAAATGTCAGCGCAGAAGTTTGACAGAATTGTCACACTTCAGTCTCCGGAAACTACCAAGCCTCTCTCATTTGAAGCAATGTGGGTACGGATTTGTATACCTTTGCTTTCATTGAACTGGCTGGGACATTAAGACCCTGTTGTCCCAAGTTACATTTTCACCAGCAAAATAAGTAAATGGAAAAGGACAAGAAGCATATGATTTCACTCATGTGTGGGATATGAAGCAGAAAGCAACAAACAAACAAACAAAAACAATCTCATAGACATAGACAACAGTATGGTGGTTACCAGAGGGGAAGGGGGTGGGAGGAGAATGCGGAGGGTAAAGGGGGTCAAATATATGGTAATGAAGGGAGACTAGACTTTGGGTGGTGGGCCTACAATGCAATATACAAATGATAGATTACAGAATTGTATACCTGAACCTTATATAATGTTAGTAACCAATGTCACCCCAATAAATTTAATAATAATAAAAAGACCCTGTTGTCAAAATGCTATTAACATGTAAAGGTAACAAAGTTTTAAAATGTGGAAATTTTTTTAATGTAAAATTAAGCCAAGTTAAGCTAAGCAATTCTATTCAGTAGCAGATGAACTTGCTATCACATAGGGAAAAATTTAACAGAGAACTAAGATTAACATTACCAATAAGAAACAGAAAAAACACTTTAAAATTAAATAAATGTGTCATTTAGGGACCAATGGAGAGATTCTTAATAAAGATAGTAAGATGTGTTAAACATTAGACTGTATGGAGATAACGTCTGTAACTTTAATGTGACAATTTTATATGATGAGAAAAATCATAAACTTTGATTTATTGTTTATTGGCACAGTTTTAGAATTATAATTCCAGCATTCTGACTTTGAGACCTTTGCCTTAAATTAAACTGAAGAGAGCTAAAAATTGTAAACATCACTACGTTGTTCATAAAACTGTGAAATAGGTATTCTCCTCCTGCTTTCTCTCATGTTAGCACCCCTAACAGAGACTGGAACCCTCCTCATTCTGTCCTATACTTCAGGTCCTCCTTCTGTCTCTGTACTCTCTAGAGTTTCCATCTTTTCCACACAACCTTCCCTCCCTAAAATCCTATGAGCTATTTCTATCCCCATGATTTGGTTTCAGCTTGTAAAACTCTTGTCTTTGCCATTATATAATCAAATTGAAGAGCCTCTGCTTCATAATTGGGTACTGTGACCAGGAGACGCCTGTGAGTCTTTTGGCCAGCCTCTGGTAGGAAAGCAAAAAGGAACGATGAAGGTAATTATTCCATTTATTTCAGCTATAAATCCTATTTTGCCTGAGTTGTCTGAATGATGAGTATTCTGTGAATATGCTGCTCTCTAGTGCAAAAGAACTGCAAATAATGCACATCTACTTCTTAGAATCCCATCCAACATAGCCCCAAAGGTTCAAAGCTAACCCAACACACGTAACATGATAATTGAATCATAATGTAAGTACGAGGAAGAGGAGGGAAATTTCCAGCATGAGGATATTGTAGTGGGAATAAGTGTGCTTAAGTAATATACTTAAACAGAGATCACCAATAAGAATAATATTACCAATCCAATGATAGTTAATTAACAGAAGACAAAAGAAGTATAAAATGTGGCCTCCAACTTCAAGGAGTTGTTTGCAATTTAGTCCAAGTGAAAAGATATGAAATAAGAAAGTACATGATTGAGAGCTAGAGGAAGCGGTACAGATTTTAAATCTACACCATTCAATACAGTAGTCGCTAGCAACACTGAGCACTTGAAATGTGAATTAGTTCAAAGTGAGATGTGCTATAAGAATAAAATAAAAACCAGTTTTCTAAGGTTTAGAAAAAGATGAAAATAGTCAGCAATAATTTTAAATTGATTATATGTAGAAATGAAAATATTTTTGAAATATTAGAATAAATAAAACATTAAAATTCATTATACTTGTTTCTATAAAATGTAAAACTACATACATGGCTTGTATTTTATTTCTATTTAGTAATATAGCTTTAAAAATTGTATTTCAGAGGAATGAGAGCTCAGCAGAAAATGGAGTAATTTGGATCCCCTAGAAGAAACAGAACTCGGAGAGGCAGAGAGAGTCAAAGGAAAGTCAAATCTGGGAAATGTGCTGATGGAGTGAAAGTGGGGAGAGAAGGTAATAAAAGGAACAGAGGGAGCAGAACATGCAGCTTGGGATAGATTAGAGAACAGACTGACAAGGAATGAGGAGTAAGACAGAGGGGGTGCAAGGAGGTTTAATCTTTGAAGTCAGGCAGAGGTTGGGGATTCCGCAGAAGGAAGGCAGCCCTTGAAAGAGTTTGACTGAGGGAGATTTTGGACGAAAGCTGAAGTTAAGGAGGAAAATTCTAGTACTGAGTTATTTAAACCTCTCATTATATAAGAAAGTTCTAATACAATCATTAAATTCAGATTTCCAAATAACACCACAAAACTGTACAGCTCAGCCAACCAATTCAGTAAGAAATAACAGTAGATTCTCACATATCCAATTAACCTTGGCCTTTAGTCAAAGCTGGGTTTTTGTTTTGTTTTGTTTTTTTGTCATTTTCAAATGCTATTGTATGGAGGTGCTGTAATTTTTAATAGGAAGGGAAATAAGAGAATGGAAAGTAAAGTAGAAAGGAGACTGTAAAAGCTTTCAGATGATGCTATTTCAATTAATAGTTCCCTTTGTTGTCTATATGCCTTTTCTTGAAAGCCCTTTGAAATGATGACATGCTCATTGATAAACATCAATTCCTTTTAAATCATAATGTTTGCCAGTTTGTCTTCCTCTATCTCATCCTTTATGTTGGTCCAGAATGTGACTGTCACTGTGCTGGCTGGAAAATTACTGCTTGGCTATCGCCCATAGGAACATAGGCTATCGCCCATGGGAACATAACATTCTAACAATAAGCTTTCTGCTTCTGTACCCCCACTTGCACAACCGACCTGTGGGTTGACAGGTAGTGAATAGGAGAAAAATAGACCTTTGTGTTTAAGACAGAATGAAGAATGGGATATAGGGCTTAAAAACCCTGTACCTCTACATTTCGGGGCTGCTTAATTTGGGGTCTGCGTATCCCTGGCAGACCCAGCTGGCTGAATAAAGATCGTGTTTCCTATAACTCACTGATTTCTGGTGGTCCGTGTGTCTTTCGGGGGCTGGCGGCTACATCACCAAGTATCTGGGTGAACAAGATTGTGAAATGTGGTCATAAAATAAGTGATTATTTCTAAACTCATCTTTGTCACATTGTAATGCTTCACAAAGCACCTTTCCTTGGGCTACATTTCATTTTAATTGATCCCATCAGCACCATATCTATATCCTAAGTGACTTCACAATACCCTCTATTCAAGAGAAGCCAATCAGACTACGGGTTTGTTAGTAATAAAAATTACTAAAGAGCAGTTTGTGTGTGATAAGAGCAATACAAATTCTAAAGAGAAGTAATAAGAGAAATAATGAGCATCCTCCTCACTTCTTGGAATTGAACAATTCCAAGCTCCCTGAAGCAACACTTAACCTATCATATTAAATGGTAATCGACAAATATTAGAAATGTTGTTGTCAGCTTTTAAACTCCATTGGTATCAAAATGTCATTTAAAACTTAAATTCTCCCAAATATTCTTTATCAAGTCTCTTTCCACAGTATTCTTTTCCTACTAGGACAGAGCCTTATATCTCAGAATAATTTTGCTCTTGTTTTAATTGTTTATTGGTTCGTCCCAGAGTATGAGCTAGAAAAAGGGGAAGTGTCATAGACAGACTTTTATGCCCCATGATTTTCCACTGTGTCACTACTGGTAGCATTTCTCATTGCCAAAACTATTTGCAGAGTCTAATAAATGAGCATTTGGCAAGCTGCCATGGAGACTTCAACACTAACTGAAACACAGGCCTCACATAGCTCTCCTTCACCCCAGACTCCTTGGGCATGTACCTGCTGAACTTTTATGACACATCACAGAGCGAGGAAAGTAACAGAACAGCAGCCCTAATTACATGAGCGGCTCTTCTCTATTTTAACAAGAAGAATCTGTTGAACTGGAAGGTGGGTTCTTTGTGGGGAGTGAGAAAAAGGTGATAGAATCAGAAAAGCCTGAGAGGGCTTCCTTTTATGAAACTTTTAGGAAAGAAAATAGACTTAATGAGTATGATTTACTTGAAATTTACTTGATGTGACTTTGGGCAGCGGGGGTGGGGACAGTGCTCTTTTGAGGAAGAAGTCCATATTAAACTGGAGGTACCTTGCAAGATGCAGATTCTGGCAAGCTAAAAGGGCTTGGTGAAGAGGAGGCAGGAGCTAAATGTTGTCAAATATGCAGGACTAGCCTTCTTCTCTCCCAGCTTGAAGCAAACAGCTTACTCAATCACAGCTTTGTTATCACAACCCTTCTTGGTAAAGGGATCCATGCACCACTACTGATGAAAAAGCATTTGCACTTGTGAACTACATTAGCCACACTTGCTTAACTTTAGGCTTAAAAGTAAAAGGACCCACCCATCAATTTATCCAATGACATTCAGAAGGGAGAGGTGGAGGGATGGAGGGGGAGGGAAGAGGAGAGAGGAATGAGAAAGAGGGAGAGATGAAGAGGGAGAAAGAAAAGAAAGGCAAAGCTTCAAAAGAGAAGCAAATGTAAACAAGTTGCTACACTAATGTTAAGGATAGCATTCTAGAAAATAGTTGTCAACCTCTGAGTCCCTACACTTAAAATGTGCCAGGTATTTTAAGTGTTGTTTCTAATCTCCATGATAACCCTTTGTGGTGGGCATTGTCATCATTTCCCTTTTTGTTGTGCTGCTGAGGAGACTGGGACTCAGAGAAGTTAAGTGATTTTTCCCAAAGCAGAGAGCTTTTAAGCAGCAGAGCTGAAATGAGAACTCTGGTCCTCTGATTCCAAATCCCAAATTCACTCTTCCAAACCATTCCCCAAAGTGGGAGATGGTTCTAAAAGTATGTATTTATTTAATATATATCTTTTATTTATGGGAAGTGATAGTGGTTTTCTATTTATAGAAGTGATATAAAATCTTCCTTTAACATTAATTACATTTCAAAAACTAACACTGATTTTAAGAAAGTAATAGCTCGGATTTTTACAAGGATATGGCGAATGACACTACATTCAATACATCCGTTTATTGGTAAGTAAGTCAAAGTGAAACGGCTTGAAATAAGTGATTTTTACTGACCACTCCTTAAAGTTCATGCAAAAGAGGTAGTACTCAAATTGAGACATACAAGGTGAAGAAGTAACTTTTTAAGCCAGCCACTGAGCTTCCTCTTCTACACTCTGAGGAAATTCCCTCTGTGTTAATCAAGCACTCACGGGCCTTAGAGGGAGTTTTCTATTCTCTGTAAACTGAGATTTTAGTTGGGAGATTAAGAGGTATCTGTCCTGCAGTTCATTACCTCAAAGTCGGAATCCATGCTTCTAATAGCGACAATTAGCCAACATATACAACTAGGCCATGCAAATGAACTAAGAGAAAGCTAGAGGAGAAACCCAGGAGGCAGTTACCTTTCCCAGGCACCTTATAAGAATAGTACTCAAAAACTAACTCAGTGGTGAGGTTGTTAAGGTGGTAGGAAGAAAGGGGAGATAATGAAACAAATATCTGTGACAAGTGGAGTTTTTGTAGAACTCCTAAAATGATATGATACACAAATGTCCCCATTAACTCTAAAAAGTAGCTTGTTCCTACCTCCAGCAACCAATGATGGACAGCAATATAAATTTACAAAGTGACTTTTCTTTTTAGAGTAAATTCTATCAACATCAAACCACTTCTAGCCAATATCATCTGCTGATATCAGCAAATGACATGAATATGATTCCTGAATTCTAAGATGCAATTCCCCCCACCCACTACACTTCCTGCAACTGAATTGTACTTTACACCTGACTATACATTCAATGTAGTCTTTCTTTAACCTTCGCTGCATCTCACACCTGATTTCCCCTTAGAATTGAGTAACTATAATGCTCACATGTGTTCATGGGAATTAGGGTCAATCATAATTTTAGAAGTATGTCTTCAAATACAAGCCTATCTATATATTATTGGCTTTGAAGTCATTTCTTCTTTAAATACTAAAACTATTTGTTAAGGAAAATGCATTTGAACAAGAGACCAAGCTGGTAGAAAGAAAAAAAAAATTAAAAATAATCAAAATAATGCTACTATGTCCCAAAAGTTAGCATCATCTTACTATCAAGAGAGAAAGACAAGAGCAAAGAGAGCCAGATAATTCATAATTGAATATCCCAATGCTCATTTATCTTTATTTTTAATAACTACATTTGTGTGCATGTGTTGGATCACAAGGTCATGATGTTGCTCTTCATCTGACTTCTCATGTAAATTATAAGTAAGTTTTTATGATAATGATTTATGGGGTTAGCTATTTATCTTCCCCACAGAGAGTTACATACAAAGAAACAATTATTCTACTTCTGAGATGGAATGTCATGAAAAGAATAGTTTTCAGATGCTTTGCTTAAAAAAGGATTAAAGAATATATACATCATAAAATTCCAAAGTAGGCAAAACTAATCCTGTTAGCAGTCAAGATAGTGACTACTTTTGCCGAGAAGGGAGCGGGGAATGATAGAGAAGGGGCTCCAAGGTCCCTCCTGGGGAGGGGTAGGCTGGCAGTGTCCTTGTTCTTGACCTGGACAGTGATTACACAGGTCAATGTTTGATAATTTACTGTGCTATGCACCTATGACCTGAGCATTCTTCTGTATGTGCTCTATTCTTCAATTTAAAAAGAATTTTACAAAATAAATGCCATAGATATAAGACTTCTTACAATAAATTATTTGTTGGAAAAAAAAGGGGGGAATTTTCTCTCCCTTTGGGTAAACTGTACTACTGGCTTTAATAGTACATTGGCTAACGGGTAAATGTTGACCCTAGGAACATTGATCTTGATGGTCTCCCAAGTCATTATCTGTTGGCAAGCATTATCAGAATAGAACATATCTTTATATACATGACAATTTCTGGTATTTATCAAAGAATAACACTAAGCATGAAAATCAGAAATATTGATCTTGTGTTGTATAATGATGTTTCTATTGATGTGAAATAGTTTCTCTAAAATTGTAGACTTGCTGTACTAATACACATAACTGGTCCCAAAACTGCACTATTTTGAAGACACCCATAACTGGAAATGACTTCTTTCAGTAAGCAGATTCCAATAGGATAGTTTAGGAGTATGGATGCTATATTCCTCTATCTCAGGTTACCCAAATTACTGAAGCCCAGAAGATGCTCAATAAATATTACCCTCTTCCTGCTCTGACACAGGACATGAGGATTCAGTGAATGGGACTCTGATCAGGGGTGATAAGAAAGGATGGAGCAGAAGAGGACTTATGTCCCTGGGAACCATTCAAAATGGAAGCAAAGACATGTAAGCCCCCATTTCTTTTCCCACTCTCAGAGTGAATAGATTCACATCAGTGGGTAAGGGCTTCTTGGTAATCCCCAAGAAGTTTTGTACTACTCGTGAATAATGCCCAAACCGCAAAAATATATCCATGTCCAAATCCCTGGGAACTATGAACATTATTTGGAAAAAAAAAATAGGGAGTCTTTGCAGATGTGAATAAAGATCTGGAGGTGAGATTATCTTGGATTACTCATGTGGGCCTAAATTCAATGACAAATATCCTTATAAAAGATAAAAGAGGGGACATGCAAAAGTCGAGTGGCAGACATTGGAGTGATGTGGTCACAGCAAAAGCAGCCAAGAAATGCCTATAGCAACCAGAAGCTGGAAGAAGCAAGATAGGATTCTTCCACAGAACAGCCTTGCCAAAGCCTTGATTTGGGGCTTCTGGCCTCCAGAACTGTGAGTAAATAAGTCACTGTTATTTTAATCTATCCAGTTTGTGATAATTTGTTACAGCAGCCCTATAAAACTCACACGACTCCTAAATACACCTTTAGAGACACTGCTCATCAAGAAGCCCACATTTCCCCCAACTGAAAAATAACTCATCTTTTAGTAAATTCGAGGCATTTCTTTTGTCTCTGGGTGGCAAGTGATAGTTATAGTATGCCTCTCCGGAGGAACACCAAGAAACAGAGTGTGTGCCAGGGACAAATAATTGCTCCAGCTGCCCCTTGCACACACCCCTCTGACAGAGAGGGTATGAGTACTCACTTGAACTTTTTCATCCTCTAAACTATTTCATTAAATCAATCATCATACAAATCTGCTGGCTCCAAACACTCCAGAGTAGATGATAACTGGTTTCTGACTTGTGAAAGGAGCCTAATTGCTACTGGTAGATACCAGTAAGGTAACATTCAAAGTAATGTCTTTGAATTCAATTTTGCTGAAAATATAACTAATTACTAGGAATTTGTGGTGCCTCCTTTGTCTTTCCCACATCTGCACCATGATTCCTCTTTTATCTCAGGCCCCTCCAGTCTCTGGCCCCTCTCTTTGCTCACTAGGCTCACTCTGATCACTCATAGCAGCCTCTGTACCTGCTGGGTACATGGAAGGGTTCAGCCTCTTTCCTCTCTCCCTGCATGACTGGGCCCATGTCTCTTCCACCCCTTCCACAACAATGGCTAAGTCCCACTCATCTTCCCTACCCTAATCCACAAGGTAGAATCTTTTCAGAAAATATATGTAATCATCAGGGAAATGCACACCGAAACTACAATGATATCGCCTCATGCCCATCAAGATGGCTACTATTCAAAAAAAAAATCAAAACAGAAAATAACAAGTGTTGGCAAAAGTGTAGAGAAATTGGAACCCTGTGCACTATTGGTGAGAGTGGACAATGATACAACCCCAACTGAAAATAGTAGGGAAGTTCCTCAAAAAAAATTGAAAATATAATTACCATATGATCCAGCAATTCCATATCTGGGCATATACCCAAGAAAATTGAAAGCAGGCTCTTGAAGAGATATCTGTATACCTATGTTCATTGTAGCTTTATTCACAATAGCCAAAAGGTAAAAGGAATCCAAGTGTCCATAGGTAGATAAATGGATAAACAAAATGTGGTTTATTCATACAGTGGAATATTATTCAGCCTTAAAAAAGGAAATTCTGACACATGCTACAACATGCATGAACCTTGAGGACATTATGCTAAGTAATATAAGCCAGTCATAAAAAGACAAATACTGTATGATTCCATTTATACGAGGTATCTAGAGTTATCAAATTAAAAAAAACAGTAGAATGTTGGTTGCCAGGGGCTAGGAAGAAGGAAATAGGGAGTTGTTTAACAGGTACAGAGTTTCAGTTTCACAAGATACAGAAGTTCTGGAGACTGTGATTATACTTAACTGTACTCGACTGTACCCTTAAAAATGGTTAAGATGACAAGTAAATTTTATGTTATGTGTATTTTACCACATTATAAATAAAATTAAGATATAAAATATTTCAAATATACAGAAAAGTAGAGAATAATACCACCACCTACCTCAATTTAAAGCTCTACCCTCGCCCTCTGCATCCCATTCCCTTCCCTCTTCCAAACTTGATCTGTATCTGGGTCATACATAATTTTTCTACTTGTATTCTCCTTCTATCTACCACCCCCACCCCCCAAAAAATATAGAGAATTATCCGATATATCTCAAAAACATAATGTTGATATGGGAAAAAGCTACTGGCCAAAGGATGCTATTGATATAAATTTAAACAATCTCACATCAACTTCAAGCAGAAGTGACTGGCTCCACACCTATAGACTAGACTCTGCAAAAGCATGCTGTTCTAAGATTTAACTTCCTAAAACATTTGAAAGAACCTGCCGTCTTGAGGAGCAGTGTCTGTATCTTACTCAAGGTCTTACTTTCATTCTCTTGGCTACTTGGTTAGGTTCCCCACTGGATTCCTCTCACACTAGGCCTGGCTAAGACCTCTGCCCTCCTCCCAAGTGTGGCTGTGTGTTCACTGCCACAGGTGCCCTCATCCTTGGCTTACCAAAGCCTAATGGGAGGCTCCAGAGACTTTGAAAATTAACAGATAATTTTGAAAACATGCAGTTTTATTTAGGCTTATGCTAAAGTATAGTTTTACACATTACGGAAATGCATGAACAATTCAACCATCAAAGAAAGAATCAAATAACACACTGAAACAAAGACACAAAAAGTCTTTCTTTTATGTCAAGACACCCTAAAGAAATTCCAATAAATACCATTCTTTGAACTTAAGTCTAAAAACTACATTATTTGTGAGCATCTTCCACATAATTTCTTTTGTACTCCTTTATACTTTAAGTATAATAAAACAAGTTATCTGGTCAGTATTAATATTATTTTATTTTATAGTCACCTTCAAGTCAGTCAATGTATGACGTAGATCACCCACTCATGGTGATGAAAAAATTATTTCACTTTTGTATAGATTAGATCTTCAGTTTTAATGAAGTAGTATCAAGTAAACCAACCCCAAAATTGAGCAGAAGGCCTAAAAGATATATAAAAGCTCAAATACTATTGCTCTTTACAGGCGCACCTAAGAAATATTGTGGGTTTGGTTCTAGACCAGCGCTACTATCTCAAAAAGGTCTCATGAATTTTTTGGTTTCCTAGTATATATAAAAGTTATGCTTTCAATACACTGTAGTTTATTAAGTGTACAATAGCATTATGTCTAAAAAAAAAAAAAACAATGTACATACCTTAATTTAAAAATACTTTATTGCTAAAACATGCTAACCATGTTTTTTTTCCTAGTGAAGTCACTTTTGCTGATGGAGGGTCTTACCTTCAATTTGAAAAAAAAAATGCAACATCTTTGAGGCGCAATAAATCAAACAGCAATTAAACAAGGTATGCCTGTACTTGTCTGAATAAGTAAATTAATTTTTGTAAGAAAATGTAGTGCCCTTTGTAAATGGACATTTTTGTTTACAATATAACTACATGAATGCAATAGCATTGGTAAGCAGAAGCAAGACTGATTGTGGTTTTGCATGTGTCTAAGTAATTATATATCATTTTTCTAACAGTTGTACTTATTTCCTTTGCATATATCTCAGACAATGTAGCTCACTGTCTTCTGAAAATATAAAGACCTTTGACTTTGTAACCTCTTACTAGATGCAAAACTCTGCTCCAACATATTCTAGTAATGAGATCTACGCAAATCACTTCACTTCTCTGAGGCTCAGATTCTCAGGGGTATGATAAGGTTAATAAAATCCACCAGACATGGAACTGGGTAAATTAGAGGTAACACACGTAAAGCACCTAGTGCAATGCCAGGCATATCATAGTTATGACCGAGAGTTAACAGACTCTTTTTAAAAAACAATTTCATGAAGATCAAATAGAGGTTAAGGATAAATACAAAGAATCTGTTAATTTGATTTTTTGTTGTTTTTGTGCTTTGTTTGTTGGTTTGTTTCTCATTTTACAGGCTCTACCCAATTAGGTCACTTGTCTCTCTGAATTAACCAAATCGATCTACTCATTTGAATATTAATATGGTCACAGCTATTTACAATCAATCCATATTTACAGATTACTACTGGGTGACTTTCTGAGAAAAAAAGATGAAGTTGAATTCCCCGCTTCACACTATACACCAGGATAAACTCCAAATGGATCAAAGAATTAAAATCAAACATAAAAGAATTATAAGGAATATGGAGGATTTTTTAAAACTTTGGAGTAGA